>NW_009597390.1:66347-70399 GCF_000690535.1 Cariama cristata
TTGTGTCTATAATGAGCTAATGATGCAGCTCCTCTGGCTTCAGACAGCCACTACAGATTTACAGCAGGCTACGGAAGATCAGACTGCAGCACAAGTTCTTCGTTATTGATGTACCCCTACGATGATATCTGAGTTCAGAATAGCTCTTGGTATAATTCGAGGCAGTCAACATGTTACTCCTCTATAACTCAAACTCCTTTCAGTTTCAGAAGTGTAAGGGACTCATTATCACAGAGCACAATTAATTGATTGTTGATCCTGTATGTTTATGTGTTTGTTTGAAGGCATTCTGAGCTTTTCAAATCTGGCTGTGGATAAGAAAGCCACAGTATGACTAAATGATTGGACTGAAAGTTTTGCAAATAAGTTATCTGGACAGAAACACAGCTCACATGGATGCTTCTGTGTAAAGAAACTCCACTGGAAACCACTGTGTGTGCTTGAAGTAATGACCTCTGTCTTTGATTGATGTCTGCCCAGATTTGAAACAATTAGAACTGTGCAAAAATTTCCTGAATCAAAACAGGTAATTCACGAAATTCCCAGCTACATACTACAATAAAGGGATGCGAATCAATGTTTGATGACTCCAAATAGCATGACTTGAAGGAGATTACTGTTCCCAGATCCACCACCTTTCACTTAGGGCCTTGACTTGAGTCCTATCTGCCACCAAGGCACGGCTGTTCACAAGAAATGAAATGCTGTTTGCTTGTATAATTTCCCCCTGTGCAGTCTTTGGTCATTCTGTGCTGTTTCTCTCCTGTTGAGGCTGCTAAATGAGTTGGTATTACCTTAATGAAAGCATTGAAGGTGTGGTTAATGCTGCTAGATTCCGTATTTTAAAACATTTTTTGAAATCAAAGTGAGTATCAGTAAAATATTCTTCTGTGGTTCATGGCTCCAATAACCAGTACAATGACTTAATTGGCATTCTTGTGCAGTGCTTGGACCTTTGCCAGTTAATGACCCATTGCTGCAGTCTGCACAGGCAAATTACCCCTTCTGTCCGGCTCTTCAAGCTGATGGACTTTTGCCCAAGTAATGGCTGCAGGCTCCTATTCTCAGCTGGCACGGACCCCAGCACAACCATAAACATCCCTGAGAGGATCATAATATGATATATTGGACAGATTCTGAAATGCCTCACAGTAATAGACCACCAAGCAATTCTGCTGAAGTCAGTGACTTTGGCAGTGGCATAGCTGAACGAAGAATCTGGTCCCCTACACTGTTGCTTTCTCAAGTAACGAAGCACTTGCAGGCTATTAACTAGTCTGTGTCCCTCTAGATGGTGCAAGTTTTTGTGAACCCTTTGTCAAACATTCAAAATAGTTTTTATTTTTGTTCTATTTTTAAATGGTTGCATTTTCTCTTCCCCCTACAGGATTTTCCATTCTTCAGGCGATTATGGAAGCAGCAGTACAGAACAACTGGCAAGTGACAGCCAGATCTGTAGGAAGCATAAAGGATGTTCAAGAGTTCAGAAGAATTATAGAGGAGATGGACAGACGGCAAGAAAAAAGATACCTAATTGACTGTGAAGTAGACAGAATCAACACCATTTTGGAACAGGTATATGCTTTTCAGAAATTGTGGTCTGTCTGTGACAGACATGGTTAATGTTTCCAGAACTGTCTATTTCTAGAAATGAATTAAATATCCATTGAAATGTGAGTCCCAGCAACTGACTGGTTATCTAGTAAAATTAAAATGCCTCAGTGATGCTCATATTCGGTGGCAGCACTTACATGTAACCTACCAGGAAACGTCTCTGTGATATTTTTTCCTAAATGTTAATAATGAATTATTTTTAAGTAGGTTAAGAACCTAAAATTTCAACTGCCATAGTAGCATTACTGGCATTAGGGCTACTTGTAGGGACTGCAAGACAGGTACAGTTCGTTAAGTGGAACAAGGAACAAGAAATAAAAAGCCAGTGAAGTAGTTTTGAATCATCTTAAAGAATTCCCAAATGGAAATACTGATAATGAAAAAATCAGCTGGTAGTCCAAACGGCTCATTAGCACTTTTTGATACATAAAGCCCATCCCTCTGCATAGCTGGTGCTGTTGACAGGCTTAAATTGTGGGTGATAGAGTCCAAACATGGAAGAGCACTTGTGGGGTGACTGTTTTGCTGTTACATGGCCTTCTCTGCGTTTGCATTGCCCCAGAGGAATGGCCATACCCTCTGGCCATCCCAGGGTGCTATCCACAATGCCTGTGCCACTGGCTGTGCTGTGCAATGTGCTTGAAGAGGTGTAGTAATAGATAAACATTGCAGAGAGCGGAACCAGGACAGTTCACTGCTGCCTGGGCTCCCAGCAAAGGTGGTGTTGGTATGGAACCAAATCCATGCTGCTTGTTTATTCATAGGCATGTGGGAATTCACTTACATTAAGACTGAAGAACCCTCTGATCATTGCCACTTCATAAATTTAACTGTGGGTTTATAGTATGGAATAGATCAAAAGTAACATTTAAATTTCATGAAGCATTAGCATATCTCTCAGAAATGTTGTATTGTAAACTAATAGCAAACTGGCCTCACTGCCATAAACCCTGGGTAATACAAAAGCTATATTCACTGAGTTCCTTCTCAAAATACTCAGTTCCCATCAAGCCTTGAGGAGCATCACTGAGGGCCGGTCTGCAGGGACTGAATTGCTGTAGTCACAGCCAGGTCCCGTAGGTGCTGGTTACAGAGGGCAACAGGAAGGAAAGAGGTGCTCAAGAGAACATAGCACAAGCAGATGCTGGTCCATAACTCTGACAGCTAGTATGGTTGTGATACTAATACATAGCATTGCATTTTACACTGTATTTTTAGTCAATACAGTGAGTGCTCTCGTCAGGGAAATTCATACAGAAAGTGTAAGAAACTTTTTTTTTTCCCTTTCATTTGCTGATGTTCTTGCAAAAGATGCAAAACACCATACCCACAACCCACTCTCCTGAAAATTATTCAGGAGAGCACCCCTGAGCCAAGCTTAAACAGCTCTTTGGGCCCACTCTCAGCTGAACAGGCCTTTTTGTTTGATCTTTCTAACTCCATTTACATTTTGTTCTCTCTTTTCCTTATATTGTGCAAGTGAGAGAAAAAAACATAATCAAACCATTCTAGTACCTAAAATGAAAGCTATATACAAAGCAAACCATGTAGTGACAAACTGGCAAACTCTTTTCTTCTGCAAGCATTCTAAATTCAAACATAGTGAAGTTGTAATTTTATTAAATGTTTGATTCAGCTTTCTATCAATGTGATTATCACCTGTGTAACTAAAGATTTACTGTTGTGGCCTCCAAGTTTCCCCAAACTCTACAGCACATGGTACAGTACTCGCAGTTTTGCATAATTAGAACCTTTCTGTTGTCATTATTGTATTATATGTAGCCTGGCTCTGTACTGTTAACTGACTCTTTTTCTGTATTATGCCCGCTGTCCATATTTTGAACTTTATTTACACAAACTTGTGGCATTTCCATGAAATCTTTATCCTAAATTATCTCAAATATTTCTAAAAGATCTTAAAATTTTCATGCAGTTGGATTTTAGGACTGTATCAATCAGATTTAGCCGATCAGTTGAACACTATCAGTCCATTGTTTTCCAACCAAATCCTGCAGACATTTTTGCACAGAAACACTACATCATATGTGTCGCCCTATTGATGTAATATGACTATTTCTACTTAATTTCGTTGAAGATACTCATGAGCAAAATTGTTTGAATTTGCAGTATCAAAAATGGATTTAGAACATTTTGTTTAGGAAACCGAGCTAGATAGCAAAGCAAACTAAACATATCATCTGAGCTAAATACTCTAGTACTAGTCATGTCTTAGCAGTCTAACAAGAGGAGTGTGGTTATGCAGCACTTTTTTTATGAGTATTGTCCCGTTTATTTTACTGGAACCATTCACCTGACAAAGAATTGCCCAGGCACATCCCAGGCTGGTGCCTCTGATGCTAAAAATATCTTCTGGCAACAATTTCCAGAGGTTTTTTTTATCTGATACTGAAAAGCAATGACTGAAGTTTCTGTAGGGA
>NW_009597390.1:70430-103443 GCF_000690535.1 Cariama cristata
TCAGTAGTGGTGGACCCCAGGTTGATAGCTGAACAATTGCTGGGTTTAGGCTTTTCCTTCTATCTCCTCTGCTTACTTTGTTATCTTCTCATAAAGTAGTTCAAAAATCTCACAAATATGTGTGGTACTTAAATCCAGCCTGCCAGTTTGCTCAAGGGAGCGGTGAGTTGTCTTCTTTTTAGCAAACTGTGTTTGCTGATAGCACACCATTGAGGGGAAAGATAACTCTGGATTTGCATATTTCAAATCTAGCAGTTTATTGCAGTTTAGAAAGTCAATTCGGTGCTTTGTATGTAGTCTAGAAAGTCTGCTCAGCTAAGAGGCAGTAACAGCTGAGCACATCTGAGCTGCCTCTCCATCCCTCTCCCATTTTTGGCCTCCTCAGGGGCACATCTTCAAAGGTCAACCCTCCCATCACCTTCTGGGAGTGATGCCTCACTCCAGAGAGGGGGTTTACTGTGGTCACTGTGGGAATGTGTGGCACCTGCCATCTCATTTTCTCAGGGACAATAGCAGTATTTGCCAGTGACCCTGGATTTCAGAAGCTTAAATAGAACTTACTCAAGAACAAAAGTCGTAGCAGAAATAAACAGACTGTAAACCGCTAAACAGTCTACACACGTGCTGAGTTTGCTATCAGACTTTTGGGCTCTTGGCCAGGCCATTCGGCAAGCTTGTCAGTTCTGTGCTCCAGAAACTGCATATCATGGCTTTGTGTTAGTGCTTGGATTAAATAAGAGTGACCTCTTGTCCTGTATCAGGCTGATCAGTGTGCCATTCTCTTCCTCTGATGTTTTTTTTCAACCGGTTCAAACCAGGGTATACCTCTCTTCCAAAAGTATAGGCTTATCTAAAGACAATTACACATCTGAGGATTTTCTTCAGAGACTTCAGATCCTGCTGGAATATTCTGTACTTTCCTCCAGCCACATGCAGACATGCAAGTCAGTGACCTTGAGTATTCCATATGCCTTTAGCATCTGGCACATCTGTATGTCTCTATGTATCCAAGATCTGAAACCTGTCATATGAAGTATTTCTCTTCTCAGGGCTGGCTGGTACCCAGGAAAGAATCTCTCCCAGCTGTCTCCCCCTGGCATGTAAATGTAAGGTAGGGAAAAGAGGACACCTCAGCTCCTGCTCTGCCAGGATAACCTGTTTTGTGCCAGGTCTGACTCTGCAGTGCATCTGATTTCATTCCCCTTCCAGAGAATCTTGTGATGGGCACCATATTGTGTCCTAGAGGTGGATACCCTGCCCAAATCACCTCTGGCCGTGTCTATTCAGCTGCAGAGTAAGGGGAAGCAGAGAGATTAACAGTCATTCTGTAAGTTACCATCTGTTTGTTCAGTTGCCCTATAGTTCTATAACCACTGAGCATGCGGATCCATATCCCTCCTTGCACAACAAAACTATATCCGATTTAATCATCTAGTGGCCTCTCAAGCATACAGATAGCAACACTTATGTCATGCAAAATTCATAAGCTCCCCACACTTCTTGTCCCTTGATGCTAAAATATTCCAGTATTCCTTCACAAATAGATATAAAATTTTGTTCTCATAAACAGAAGAACATTTTCTTCTGAGAACTAACACTAAGCTTTAGCCTGTTCAACTATGTATTGAGAGACATGTTTTTGAGTTAAGAAATATGTTTTTCTTATCCCCAAGATAACAAGCTGTATTTCAGACTAGAGTGGCTTTATGTCCATTTGGAGGAAAATCCTCTGAGGGAAAATAAGGAGGAAGAAACTCCATTCAGGATCAAAATGGTGAAAATTTACAAAAGACCTGTTTATTCCGGAGACTGCATACTTTTATCAAAAGGACACTATCTTCAAACATAGTCATAAAGGTTAGGCTCCAAGGCAATGTCTGTATTGAGTGGAGGCATCTCACAAAGCAGAAGCAATATTACAGCAGAGAATGCAGTCCTCGAAATTTTACAATGACAGTCAAACTGTCAACGAAGACTTGAAGTAAAGTGTCCGTAGGCTTAAGAAGGGTAATCTGATTGACTGAACTCTGTCCAGTGCAAGCACTGACTATGACTTGACCTATGAGTCTGAAATTTTGAGATTAGGAAGATGGTCTGCAGGTTTTCAGCACAGCCACAGCTGCATCCCTCTGCAGAGCTGTTCAGATCTCAGAGGAGTGTGCTCACTGCACAACAGCTTTCATGTTTGGGGTGTCGTAAGAATGAATACAAAACTGCAGTATTTGGCTGATCATTAGTCATTAAAAACAACAACAATAAGGAAAAATGTAAGTGAAAAAATCAACACTGCTTTCATGTAAGCTTCCTGGTTTATATGTTACTTTTTAAAGTGATAGTCTGGTGTGGGTTTGCCTGTGTTCTCAGTAGCAATTAAAAATATAATAACTGCCTATAAACACAGTGGGATGCAAGAAGGAGGAGCAGAACTGTGGGTAGCCTCAGCATCTGCTTTGCTTATGAGCCCCAGTGATGCCGTGTCCTCCGAAGGTGCTGCGCTGGACGGAGCCCAGCCCTCAGAGCAGTGTGCCCCTGCCATGTTCCCCAGGGCTCGCTGCCACGGCCGGTTCACAGCCCGATTTTATCCTCTGCGTGGAGCTGTGCAGAGCTGAGGAGGGGGTTCAGCTGGGGCTCCGAGTGAGTATCTGGTATGTACAGTGTTGTATAACATCACTCAGAAACTGGTACAGTTAATTTTTATGTTTCCAGTGAACTAGAAACTTAAAATTTAGGACATTTCTTCATTAGGTGCCCATGAGTATTGTTGAAACCAGGATCTAAAGTAGAATGAAAGGTCACTTCTTTCCCTTTGCATCCAGAGAGTTTCAGGAGCTCACAGGTCCGTATGGACCTGTTGGCAGGAAAGGGGAACTACTTAGGTCAGTCACCCTCAGGACTGTAGCTAGCAGAAGGTAAGTAAAAAATGGACATATGTTAAAAGCGACAGCTGTATCTGCCTTAAAGGGCCTGCTCCTATCAGCTGTAAAACTAATAAAGGGCTGGAGATGGATTGCTAAAGCAGAGACAAGTAACACCTTGGGTTAATCTGCCCCCCATATAGCACATTTCACACATACCTGAGGAGAGAATTTCTAGCTTGTAAATAGTGTCTCTCCAAAGCCGTCATCCAGACTTCATAAAGCAAGGCAGGTTGCAAATGACAGTATTAGTCATCCTGCAGAATGACTGAGGTAATGGCACACAAAGCCTAAAAGTGTTCAAAAGACATTTAAGCAGTTTTAAATGTATCTTATCAGTAATAATAATAATTAATACAAAATGTCTCACCGTAAATGTGCAAGCTGCTGTATGTAGAAGACCGCTGCCAAACAACTCTGGTTTCTTATGCCAAAGGCGTATGAACCTGAAGTCACCATTTGAGTTTTTATTTTTCTGTGATAGTAGCAATTACTCATTTTATGTTTTATGATAAGTCATGGGATATAAATGCACACACCAATGCACACACATGCATCTGCTTTTGATATTTTGCATAGTTTTACCACAACATTTGTAGTATGCTTTTATGGAGTTACAGGCTTGTTTATATGGCAACCTCTGCTATGCCATTAAATGTACAGAGAACCAAAATCTTTTCTCAGTTATACTGCTACTGCAAGTAGAGTCAACCATTATCCTGAACATTATCCTGGAGACAATATTTAAATTGATACCATTGTGCTCACAGAGAGATTGTATTTGCTTTGAACTGCAGTTAATAGGTAGCTGTAGAAGCACAATTTGCCGCATGGTTCGCCTTTCTTTGCAGCTTTTCAGTGCACAGAATTTGTGCATGTGTGTTTACCCTTAGAAAACCCTCTGAGGGTCCCACTCATTATTTAGCCTGTGTCCACGTTGTATGAGCTGTTTCTGCAGGTGGCATTAATTGTTACCTTTGTTGACAGTCTCTGGAGAAAAGTTGAGCCTGAGGGCCATTTGCGATAGCCTCTCACTCCTGCATTTGATGTACTTTGGAAGCGAATGTACACACTGATGCTTATCATGCCATACCTGGACTGTGGGCAGAGGATTTGGTCTTCCATTAGCTGTACTGGTATTTTTCAAAAACAACATTCACAAGAAGTCGTTTAAAGATACAGAGTATTTGAGAGAAAGGGAGAGCTGGCTGGAATTTGCCCAACATGATCTCCTGAGTTTTTCGTCCCACTGTATTTGTCCATCTCCCAAGCCCTAATAGCTCTGGGAATCTTTGTCACCTCTTCTAAGCCCCTGGCTGATTTCAAAATCCTTCGCTCACACATCTCTTCCAAGTTTTAAAAATCAGTGTTGTATAGAAGTTGCTTTGTTACTGTCCTAGCATTTAATGTGGTTCTTTCTTCTCCATATAAAGGATAAACCCTTTCATCTTAGCAGACATTACCTTAATTTCTGCATCTGTCTCTCAAATAGTTTAATGCTTGAAACTCTGCTTCTAACCAAAGGCTTTCCTTAATTAGTTTCCGAGGCAACCATCTTGGCGACAATTCAGATGAACCAACTGCAGGGAGAGGAAGGAAACACGCTATCAAAATGAATAGTAATAGCACAATACCACTGTGCAAACAGGCGTTGTACATCACCAGAGACAGCATGATAGTTCTGGTATCTCATAAGTTCATTTGCAAGGGAAGAAGTCCTAACTCAGTAAAAGAAAAGCCGCACAAGAGCTTGTGTCTCTTTTTTCACAGCTGACTAAGCCAGGATTAATGGCTTCGGTGCAATATTAATCACGTATCTGGGGGAAGAAGAGAACCATTGGTGCTTTTCAGGGCCCCTAATGCATCAAGATGTTCCCAAGTGCATTTTGTAGAGCAGTCTTACACTGCAGTTCAAATACCAAGATTTTCAGAGTGGGGACCACCCCACTGGGCTTTTTTAGCTCAGATGCTGACAGAGCAGTATATAAGACACTAGCAGCTGATAGCTACGGCCTTGCAGGGGGAAGTCCCTAAATATGGGGTTCCTAGGTGTGATCCAGAGCTATGTTGCATTTGCTCTGGGCTACAGATGGGTTTGGGTCAGGCCATAATATGGCAAAGTACCATCCCAGTGCAAATCACTCGCTGCCTGTAATTGTACATTTATGCGTGATTCCTATCTCTTAACCCACCTTCATAACAATGCGATTCCACTGGCCTCTGTGGAGCAGATTAAAGCCCTTTAAGTCATCAACTAAACCTCAAATATAAACTCATCCCACAGAATTCAACCAGTAAGATGGAAAACAGCATAACAATTTTAGAGGAAGTTAATCTTCTCAGCCTTAAAAAAAGCTCATGTTACTAAATTAAATTTATTCGTGTCACGCTATGGGTGTGCATGTGTAGTATAACAGCGTATGCACTACTGAAAGCTCGTTCTTCCGAAACGTGTAATGAATAAAATTATCAATAATATACTTAGACCCTTAAAAATACCCTGAGTATCTTCTCTCCTGGGAGAATGCATGTAAAGAATCAGAAAAGAAAAATATTGCTATAACTTTATTACCTCATATGAGTAAAACGGCCTCCCCTGCTGCATAGACTAAGTCTAGTAAAAATAAATTAACTCTTCGAAATCTTTTTCAGTTCATGGTTTATGCACCAAGTTATATGGGGAATATTGCAGAGTGCTGTTTATAGTGAAGCACAATAAACCTTTCAGACTCCTTCAAAGCAGTGAAAAGAGGAAATTGAATGCAATTCTAGTCACAGTAAAATTCAGTTTATAATAAAAAATATAAGAAAAAGTAACCTTGTTTTTCCTAGAGGAGGTTGCACTGATTTTTCTTTTTCTTAATTTCATAGGGCATTTAAAAAGGAAAGGAAATGCTCAAAAGGGAAAAAAAAAAAAGAATGGCTACTATTCAGTATTTTTTGGTCTGCTTGAAGGCAGTGCTCTGCAGTACAAAACCCCTTCCAAGAGATTCTCATGTGAGCATTGGGACTGAATTACTGCGACACTTCTGGGTTATATCCAAATAATAGTTTGAAGTGATCCTGACATGCAGTAATGGTTTATATAAGCAGAATTCTGTTTCCAAGGACTCTTGTTCAATTCCAGGGAATAATACTGGGATTTTACTCTGACGTGCTGATGGGAGGTGTGGAGAAAATGGGAAATTTATGTACTTTTAAAATTAAAACTATGTGCCTCGGTTTACCTAATTTCCTCCTCTCTTCTCCCAATGGATATACATCCTTTCATATTTTGAGCAGCTAAGACTGAAGGAGTTTCATTTAGCCTGTGGGATATGAGAAGAAGAAGAAATGAGCATTGTTTATGTTTGTGATTGCGAGAGTATACTCTTAAGAATGTTCAACATACAGTTTCACAGTACTGAAAGGCAAAAGGGACAGTTAGAGATCATCTCCTGTATCACAGGGATTAGGCATATGGAGGCGAAGGTCACTAAAGAACTGCTTGTTAATGATGTGGTTATGCCTTCAAACTGTATGACAGTGCTGAAGCTTTTGTGATTCCTGCAGAAGGTTTGGAAAACTAAGAATAAATGTGAGATTACTATTATTAATAGTCTTTGTGAAAGTGGCTTTAAGTGTTGTGAGATTTAGTGACGGATGCTAGTCTGAAAGTCAGTTTTGATACTGCTGATTTTGATATACCTGATGTGGACTTGTAGATCTACAAGGAGAGCATCCACAACTGCCGAGAAGCAAGGAGGTAGCGTAAGTAAAGACAGCGTATGTGAAGTTGGAAATGAGGATGTTACTGTGATAGGACCATGTTACGTGGCATAGGAACTAGTTGCATTGTAGATTGAAGGAAATTTAACAGTGTATGTTGCCAGAGAAAGGCAATCAACTGTAGCAGTACAGCCAAGTGCACGTTTCTGAGCTAAGAAGAATTGACTAAGAAATACTGATGTCTTCTGAAAAGGTGATTGTGTGTCATTGAAAAGTGTATGATGGTTACCGAGAAGCTTACCCATCTGAGCAGTTAACATAAATTCCTGTTCTTTGGGGCTCTCTAGAGTATCAGAGCAGAGGTAGCAGCGGTAGCTGTTCGCTCTCAGATTAGCAAAACCTCATGTCTCCTCTTAGAGGTGGTGAACTGAGGCTTAAGCAGCAGCAGATGTATTTCCACAGGGTCTTGACTGATGAACAAGAGTGGCCCTTGACAAGGTGAGATGCAAGATAAATAAATATTTCAGAATTTATCAGAAGCAGTAGGAAGACAGAATACAGCGAGGATCTTTCTCTATGTACCTTTCCTATCAGCTAATATGAATTTCAATTTCCCTGCACTCTTTGGAAGGTCAATGTAGAGAAACCAAAGTTGCAGAGTCCCAAATACACTACCAAATCAGTTGTCTTCAAAAAAGTTATTCAAACTTTGATGACAACAGTGCATCAAAAAGCTTCAGACCCAAGTAATATTTGAACATCATACCAAAAATTTGTGGCAAATCAGGGAACATAACGCAAATCCCTTGATGTCATGGTTGCTGACCTGGTAGTGTCTCACCTGAGAAGGGTTATAGCCAAGAAGGAGGGAGGAAGCAGAACGCTGAACCAGCAGATCTAGAAGATGAAACCAATGAGGAGAGTACTGTAGTATGGTTTCTCACTGTCAAATTAAAGCAATTGTGGCACTCAACACAGAAAGCTTATTGTGATTTGAAATCTCCTGTACATGTTTGGTTTTTGGTTGTTTTCTGTGAGATCTAAAGCCTCTATGTGAAATTTCGGGTGAGTTTTGAACTTAAGATTTCACAGAGGCTTAAGAAAGTACTGGAACCTCTGTGAAATTACCTTGGATGTGAAATCACTCCGTTATGAATATTTTTCAAGGGAGGATATTTCTCAAAGAGTATACTAGAACTGCATAGAAAATTAAAATATGATCTCCTCCCTAAAATGACCTATGTGCAGAAATCACTGCTCTAGAGTAACTTATTTAATTAAGTCACTTACTTCCCATAAATATAACTTCAAAAATTCCTCCAGAACACAGCTGGATTTTGCTTTATTAATCTCACTCAAGAAGCTAAGAATTCACTAATTAAAAATTTCTACAACACATCTCTTCAAGGAAGCTCTCTTGGAACAAGTATCTTCTCTTGAGAATATCTTGGCAAAATAAGGGGCAAAGGTCTCAGCAATTTTGAGTATCAAAATATGCTACAAAAATTTTTTGTTATGATTGTAACAAACCACCATATCAGACCTTGTTTTTAGTGAAATAGCTTCAAGTGACAAAGCATAGCTTAAGTTTTGATCGTTGTCATCTGTCCAAACAAAGAAGAGATTTTGATTTAAAGAAAAGTTTGTTTAATTAACTTTATTTGGCTTAAAGAGTACATAACTCTGATTATGAATGTCAGTTACCAGGGATCATAAAACTCTTCTTCTCAGTGTCCTCCAGGGTCTGATGTTTTGCAGTAGAATATGTCCTTTAACAATAACTGTGCCAACAGATTAGTTAATCTGACCATATTTCTAAGTCACACCAAGGAAAATGAATTTAGGAAAATTGTTTCAGGGCACAGAAAAGTCATCACATTGAAAGAAATTAGGAGAAAGTATCATGTCCTCAGAACCTATGCTGGAGTTTGTAATTTTTTTCCTAAGTAATTTCTAATGCAACCTTTTATGCACAAATTAAATGCATATTCCACTACACAATCTTCAATCAGCAAATGTCAGATTAGTTATGGGAAAAGAAAGTTTAGCCATGTGGAGGGAGAACAAAGTACAATACAGCTTTCAGGTGTTGTGTTTAATTACCCTCCAAGAACTAACATACACAACCATCATCTATCTGGAGATGGCCTAAGAGTAAAATTTCACTCATGATGTGACTATCATCAAGGAGAGAGGCAAGGGAGAGAAGGGCACAAGAATGGGGACAGAGGGGGGAAAACTTTTAATAAAATGCTTGAGAGGCATCTCAGATCCCTGCTTCCACCATATGCATTTTTGTTGCCCTCTTCTAGGAGATTATTTCCCATGAGAGATACATTGCAGAAGAGCCAAAAGCTGTTTGAAGAATGTTTCATAAGCTGAAACAAATGATCTTGATACTGTGCTATAGAGGAAAGTAGGATTTTGGTTATGAGATGTAGTCACAAATGTATAAGGTGGCAGTTGCATGGAAGTAAAATTCTTAGGTCCATATACTGCACAAAAATACAAAATCCAGCCATTGGGACTATGTATGGATTTGTGACATTCCCTAAAGGACATGAAGTCTCTGAAATGGTGGATGAATTAATCTCAACTATATATGCAGTTATTTTTATCTGCAACAAATAATATGTGTGTGGAACCTTCATCTGAATGTTTAATATGGTCTTCATTTAATATTTAACTCAAATTTAATATAGTACTCATTCTTCATATAAATGAAATCGTTGTTTACTGCATATCTTACAGCATCACAATCCCTGGTGACCAGATTCCCATCGCATTAATACTAAGTGAGGAAATAAATCGCCTTCCCTGGGTTTGCACTACAATTACAATCATGAGGTTTTGACCCTTTGTACAAGGGAAGCCACTTCCACTGAATGTGGAAATGGCTTTATTTCCATGTAATTAAAGGCAGGACAAGTATCACTTGTTTGGCTGTGACAGACCACCACCAGCTGTGACATATCTTGCCACCGCAGGATTGCGGTTCCTTTGGAACTTCATGTATTGGTGCTGGTGGTGTTGGTGTGATAGAAAGAGACAAAATCATCACACCAAACCAGTCATTGTTTATAAACTTACTGAGGGAAGATCTAGTGTTTATAATCCTCAAAGAGAACTTGCTCTTTCTGCAGCAGGAGTATATGTGTAAATTGGAAAATGCATCAGTAGGCTCTGCAAACTTGCAGTAAAATGGATCTACTGAGTTTACAAGGGAATCTTATTTTTACTGTAGTGTCTAGTTAGATGAGGAAAAGCCTATTCACATTTCAGGAGAACTTTTCTGTTCTCCTCCTATTTATTCTTCTCCTATCTGGAAAATTTACATGACTTGTGCGAAGTAAACATAGTGAGGAATGATTATGTATGGCTATCAAATGCGATTGCACCTTTGCTCACATGGTAGCACTGTAGAAGGTAACTGCATTGCTGTTAACAGTGCATTGACCCCAGAGGACTGAAGTGCAGTGGGTGCAAGCCCCGTGGGCAGCTCCCCCACTGCCGCAAGGGTCTACAGGAGTGGGAGGGAGGCCAGGGAGAGGACTCTGTTTTCCAGCTGAAGGGCTTCTTCAATTTCTTCTTTTCTTGACTGGTAGAAACAGAGCTGAGATGCAGTATGTTTCAGATGCCACTCAAGATAGGCTAAACATCCTTGCTAAGGTACTGATAAGAACTTTTTGGGCCTTAACTTCAGCTTTTATTGAACTAATTGAATTGTCACGCTGATAGTCTGTTCCTCTCCTTTCTCAAGTGTGTCCTGAAGACCAAATTAGCCAGTGTCACTGGTCCAGTAGGGTGCTGCATCAGAGGGCACAACTTTTCAATCATTAAGTCTGATATCAGGTAGGAGCTGCTCAGATCTGAGATAAGCTTTAACTCCATCCTCAGAACAGAAATGCTATCAATAGGGGTAGAAGCTAGAAAGCACCTGGCCTGATACCCAGGAGAGAAAACCGTGTGCTCCACAACAATTTAAGCTTGCCAGACAGTTGTTGCTATGCTTGATATTTGTGCTGTTCCCACGAAGTGCAGTCAACACATAGCTGATCGTGACGATGCTGTTGACATTTTTTTAGACCTGAGTCCATTTATCTCTTTTGCTTGTATGCTGCGGAAAAGAAAAAATCGTGCCATCGCTTGTGGCATTTGCACACTACTTTGAAGGCAAAGGTGTCATAATTGTATTTCTGCAGCAAGGTATAAAGGCACATTACGGCGCAACTGAAGGTAGCTAAGCTCTCCTGCCCTCAGAAACTTACACATATACTTAAAAATCAGTAGAAATGCCTGAAGTTAAATGCAGTCTTTTTGCAAAAGTGGAACCCAAATTAATGCATGAATAACCTCAACAAAGACAACAAAATCCTTTTTTACTCTGAGCTTATAGGAAATCTCATTTTTCTTGCTGTCTTTTTAAAACCTAGGAAAGAAGAATGCTAGTATTAAACTGCCTCATTGTTCCCAGATATGGTCGAAATGGAAAGACGCATTACAGCAGGTCAGATCTCTGCCTGTCATTCCATTTAAGTGGCATATTTCTGCCACTTGTCAGGTATGAAAAGCACAGTAAAAATCTTTAGACCTTCTTTGTGGCAATACTGCCTGTCAGCATCAGATCTACTCATAAAATATCAGGGTTTGAGCTGTAGATGAGGTAGTCTGTACTTTTGTGATTAATTTTTTTCTTTCTTTTTTCATTTGTAAATAAAGGATGATAAATAACTTTGATTAAACAGACTAAACTGACCAGATGGCAATGGATTCAAATGAGGGAAGATGAGCTCCAAACAGGTATTAATTGGACATGATAGTTTTCTTTTCACTGCTGCCAAAATCATGGTAGTTACTTCTCTCGGTAAAAGTGCAAGCGTATCCTCTTAGGTTGTATTTTTCAATGACTCTTGAAAATCAAAGCCCAGAGAGGCAGTAAGGTGGATTTAAAAGTGACTGAACTGTCGGGCTTAGAGGGTTGTGATCAGCAACACAAAGGCCAGCTGGAGGCTAGTTACTGTTTGGAGTACCCTAAGGGTACTGAGGCTAATACTGTTTAACTTCTCTATTAATGATCTGAAGGTTATGGGATGGAGTGCACTCTCATCAAATTTGCAGATGATACCAAATTAGGAGGAGCGTTTGATACACCAGGTGGTTGTGCTGCAATACTTTGACAGGCTGGTGAAGTGAACGGAGGGGAACCTCAGGAAGTTCAACAAAGGAAAATGCGAAGTCCTGCACCTGGGGAAGAATAACCCCATGCACCAGTACAGACTGGGTAGAGGCTTCCTGGCTGGAAAACAGCTCTGCAGAGAAGGATCTCGGGGTCCTGGCAGACAAGCTGAGGACAAGCCAGCACTGCGCTGTCACAGCAAAGAAAGCCAACAGCATCCTGGGCTGCATAGGATTAGCAGGTCCATAGAGGTGATCCTTCCCCTCTGCTCAGCATTGCTGAGGCTGCATCTGAAGTGCCGGGTACAGTTCTGGGCTCACTAGTATAAGAAAGTCATGGACATCCTGGAGCAAGTGCAGTGCCTACGACAATTAAGGGACTGGAGCATCTGACCTACAAGGAAAGGCAGAGAGAACTTGGTTTGCATAGCCTGGAGAGGAGAAATCTCAGGGGGGGATATTAACAATGTCTGCAAATACCTGAAGGGAAGGAATGAAGAAGATGGAGCCAGACTCTTCTCGGAGAGTCTCGCTGAGTGTCAGAGTCTCAGCAGTGCCCAGTGACAAGACAAGAGGCAAGGGTACAAACTGAAATGCAGGAAATTCTGTTTAAACATAAGAAAAATAATTTTTACTGTGAGGATGGTCAGGCACTGAAACAGCCTGCCCAAAGAGCTTGTGGAATCTCTGTCTTCAGGGATTTTCAAAACCTGACGACACAGTCCTGAGCAACCTGCTCTAGCTGCCCTGCTTTGAGCTAGGGGGTTGGAATAGACAATCTCTAGAGGCCCTGACCAGCCTCACCTGTTCTGTGGTTTCTTCCAACCACAAAAGAAAAACTACCATTCCCTTTTATAAATCAGAGACAAACCATTGGTATTTTTAAAAGGCAAAATATGACTGCTCAGTCCTACCTACCAAACTTGCACTATTCTTCCATCGCTTGATTTCTTTTGAACCCAAGGAGTATTATCTTTCGTTGACCCATTCTTTCCTTGCCTCTGGTCTGTTACTACTGTTCACCTACACACTCTGTTCATACCATTCTAGTTCCTCATCAAGTCCTTGGAGGAATATTCTGGCAAAACCCCTGGATCTGTCTCCATCACTACTGTTTAAAACAGTTTCCCTTCCTTGACTTTTGTCTAAGAGTTCACCAGTCTCCTAGGAGTTCACCCTTAACTCCAACATGTAATTTTCATGGCCAAAAAACCCAGATCCGTGTTTTAGACCAGGAACTAGCTGTGGTTGTAATTTGAGTAGGGAATAAGTCAAAAGATAACGGAGTAATTGTGAGGTTGGTATTAAAATTATTCTGCTTCCTCTTCACTGTCCTTCCTCTTAGGTGTTGTGTAGCCTTTGAACTACATCATGAGAGAATCCTCATTATTGCTTTAGAAATATCACAGTGCTCCATACCAATTTAATATTAGCCAGTTAATCTCTATAATACTATCTTCCAGAACTCTAAGAAAAATGTAAAAGCTAAGGCAAAAAATTGTGGTTGTCTATTTATTATCATAATGACTGATTCAGTTGACTTTATGCTTTCATTCAAAAAATAACTTCTCCAGGCAAATAAAAAACTAGAATTGGCAATGCTGACTTAATTTCTCAAATCTGGCATATAGGTCTGTACTTCCAGTAAGCCTGGTGCTGGCTGGCAGATTTTACTTCTATTTTAAAACCAGATACATTTTAGTTATGTTTTCTCTAGATTTTCTCTTAATTAATTGTAAATATCCAAAGAGTTAATTAAAAATATGAACTTTATATGATTGTATATCAAACCTGACATTATGATCTTTTTATGTACAAGGCAAGAATTATGTGGGATCAGAAGTCTGAATTATTTGTGATAGTTTCCAACCATTTTTTCCCTCCTCCTTTATTCAGTATAAAATCTTATAAGCTTTTCTTTCAGTCAAGGTGAAAGCAATACTAAGTCTCGGAAGTTAAACTTAGCAAAGACATGTAGCTCTGTGAAATCCTTGCCCTGTAATCCTGGCTTTCTATTCACCACCACTATTCAATATCCCACTTTCTATATAAGCTTCACAATATATCAGCAGTTGATGAGATTTATTTGTTATAGTCCTGTTTTCCTTCTTCATAAAAAAGCTTTATCCATCCTTTCGCTCCCTTAGGAATGACACTGATGTCTGTGGTTGTTTCTGCTGGGCTCGCTAGTCCAGCAGCTCCATTCAAGATGCTGGACAGTTGGTAGAGGGTGGAAAGTGAGGAGGAGAGTTGTGGTTGTTAAGATTTAGGACAACATGTGTAGTGAATTTTAAAAACATTGTCAAGATCCAGTTAAATAATTATGAACTAACATGGTTGATTGTGAGAGTAGAAATGCCAGTAGGTCACTTCTGAAAGATGCTTTATGAATTAAAGCTTGACTATAGTACGTTGGACCTCTCCAAGGGACTAAACAGAATTATTTCTGGTCATTTTGGAGACATAACAACAGATGAGATGGAAGTTGAGTCTGATCTATGCTAATGAGTCCTACATTTCCTATTTGCAATATTGCTCCTGATGCCTGTAGCAGCTCCATGTATGTTTTTCTTACAGCCTCTCACTTCATCCGTCGTGGTATTTTTCTCTTAAATAAACACATTTCTGGATAGAAATGTAAAAGCTTTCTTATTTGTTATTAAGGTTAAAATGACACAGAGAATTGTTGTTGTTAAGTAAGTTTTTTGTCTCTAACCTTTTAAAAGTAAATCGCTGCCTTTAAGGTGAAATTAAAACGTACAGAGAATTCAGTATGCAAATAGCATGCACACCAGATGATCTGAAGGAAGCCTGCACATTTCCATAGAAAACAAATGTGAGCGTAGGAAAGCAGATGCTTTCTACCAACAGAGTGTACATACAGTTCTCAAGAGGACCTGAACAGCAATTTATTTTCAGACTGCTGCAAGTATGCAAATTCCTACAGAATTAAATGTGAATTTAAAAGAAATGGTGTCTATTAAGGACAAGACAACCCAAAGAGGCAATTGAGAACTTAATAATTTAATCAAGAAATTTAACAGACTCAGCAGTATATCTAAAGTCAATGACTCAAATGTCATCTGCTTTTAGCAAAGACATAAGTGGTCATGTTGAAAAGATGTCTTTTCAGAGTATGGCATTTGGAGCATTTATCTGTGACCATGGAGAAGTATGTTAGTATGGTGTGTATAGATTTTCAGATGATTCTCCGTCAAAAAGGATCATCTGTTCACTTGAGCTGCTCATAGGATATAGTCAGTGATACACTTGTGGTGTATCATCAGCATTATATTTGATATTTTTAATTTCTATTAGTTTAACCCAGCAAGTCTGGGTAAGTGTGATACTGTCCTGACACACATTATTAATTAAAAAATGAACATTGTTCTACCTGATGGCTGTGGGGCTGGATGGATGTTACCGAGATTATAATCTGATGGCAAGGGAATAGTGCTAAGTGCAGTGGCATAATCTTGCACAAGAAGTATTGCTGGTGAGCCAGCAGCCAGCTGCATAGACATGGGAAGTGTGTTTTTTCCTCCTTTCTGCAAAAGCGCAGTATTACTGGAGTGGGGACGAGCACAGAGGATGGCAGAACTCAGGCTTGCCAGGCAGTGCTGCCTCCACTCTTCCCTGTTACCCTTACAGAATCGAGCTGCTCAGTTCATCCTGCTGCTTTTTTGTCTCTTAGCAATTCCATTTAATGACTCCATTTGTACAGAGAGATGCCCAAGTCAGGTCAGGGAGAGCAGGAGACGTTGGTTTAGTGGAATGTACGTCACATTTAGTATAAATTTTGATGAAACATGTGCGGTCAGATGCGTCCATTTAGATGCACTGGAAGCGACACGTTTTCAGGCCTTTTGAAGGCTGTCAAAAGGCAATGAAGGTCACTGCTTATGACTTTGGGAATTTAACTTTAAGCATTCATGTATGACAAGGCTTGGCCAGGGTTCTCACAGCAGGAAACCCCCGGTATGACCTGGAGCCTGCCGAGCCCCGCTGTGCTGGTACAGTTTAATAGAAACAGTGAGTGGCTGGGCTGTGTCACCCGCCTCTCCTACACTCCACAAACAAGGAACAAATCAAACAGGAGTTTACTGAGTGGGTAGATGTGGTGTTACCTCATTTCAGAGCATAGATACTTGAACGGATAACTAAAGTTAACCTGGTCGGCAGGGGAGACACTGATCACAAGGGAGAGTTTGCCAGGTAAGGTCATCTCTACAAACTGAGTCTTCGCAGCCTTGTGGGTTACTCTTCTTCAGACTCTGCCCATGTGTTCTAAGAAGACAGACAACTGCATCAGGTCTGTAAAGCCACAGATCTGTAATACTCGTGCTGCCCATGATTTGAGCATAGAGGATTACCAAAATGTTCATTCTCTGGCTTTTTTCCACTAGTTGAGTCATCCTCTTTCAACTGAATAATATGTAATTTTTTTCTTTACACAGATTGTAATCCTCGGAAAACATTCTAGAGGCTATCACTACATGTTAGCTAACCTGGTAAGAACTTTTCTTCATTACAAATATAGCAAAGTTTTAGAGGGTAATATATTCTGTTCAGTTTGTGGCATCTTTAATCAGCAAAAAAGGAAATACATGGATGAGTTCTTGGATTTTGAGAAATTACTTCAGTAGATACTAGAACTGGTACATTATAGTAATTTCTGCTCAATTATGGTCTTTCTCTTGTCTAAGAATCTCATATCCTCTGCTAATTTTAAATTAATAATTTAATTATATGTTTTTCACTAATTTGCATCCTCATAAATAAGACACTCGATAACCATTATCTTCTGTGTAACATATATGAAATTTAAGCACTCCAGGAAAAATAGTTGTATCATATTTGTGTATAAAATAAGTGGTAAAAAGCTGCAAATTCAAACAATTCCATCAAGTAAACCAGCCAGGCTGTTTAGCAGTTCTTTTGTATTTCAGAGTGTAGGGTTGTGCCTATGTATGTGTTGACCTACCAGGACAAGACAGTACATCTTTATCTGTATCTCAGCTTCTTCTGGATTCTAGAATTGACTTTCAGGGATGTTTATGATGCCTTTGAAACACCATCTGCTAGAGTTCCTTAGAAAAAAAGTGTTATATTGTAATTGATCCTGCAGCAAAGCTAATTTTGGGGTTCTGTGTCTACTGTGAGTGGAAAAATGTTTTTCCAAAACTCACACTTTCAAGTTAGCAATCCCACTTACTGCAAGATTCTCTGTATCCATGTTTTGGAATGATTAAAGCAGAAAAGACAAATTTTTAAATACCCTTATTTAGTATAAGTACTGTATGACTTTAAGATGTGTCATTTTGCATTATGAGAACCAGTCATGATCTCACTGATGAGCATGTGCATAGAAATACAGGGGTTCTTATTCTGGGTTGCCTTTTAGCATGTGTAACCATTGACATTCAGATAAACCTGACTGCAATCAAGTCATACTAATCAAAAAGACACCAATTTACTGCCTCAGGTATAAATAACAACAGAGTAGGAGAGAATCATACCATTATGTTTGCAAGTGAAATGTTCAGTAGTGCGGTGATGGAGAACTGCCTAGCAAGAGGTGTCCGCTTTGCCTCCGCAGAGCAATAATGATGTTGAGTGGTTTTCTGCTCCCAATGCTGAACCTTCATGTGCACTTTGCTGTTCAAATGGGATTGAAGTCTTTGACCAGTGTTCATGATGATGAGGAGAAAAAAGGAAATAGTACTTCAAGTTCCCCCACTGTTTTCTTTCTGACCAGTGAATATTGCGTACCACATTGCCACAACACAACAGGGCAGTTTTCTGTTGCAAAAGTCTGAAGAAGGAGGCATTTTCAATTCTATTCTATGCCATCATCACAATTGGAATAGTAATTGTCTCCTTGGTAGAATATTTTCAGCTAACAAGAGGGAAATGAATCCATTTCTTTTGTGCTACACTTGTAGCAGGTAAAACTGAGCCAAAGAAAAGGGACTTTGGATGGCAATCATTCTTGTTTTCTACATGTGTCCTCCCAGGGTTTCACAGACATTGTTCTGGAGAGAGTAATGCATGGAGGTGCCAACGTTACTGGATTCCAGATTGTTAATAATGAAAACCCAATGGTTCAACAGTTTCTACAACGTTGGGTGAGGCTTGATGAAAGGGAATTCCCTGAAGCCAAAAACTCACCATTAAAGGTATTTATTTTACCCTGGCAGTGATGGAGACTGTATGGGTTGCTTTTGACAATTATTTGGGGGGTTTTAACGCCAGATGTGTGCATGTGTATGATACAGATCCCTGATTAGAGTATGTTGCAACATTCACTGCCCTTCCAGAAGAGAGAAAGAGGCAGAGGCTGTTAGTTGGGCACAAGTGCCCACAGTGGTTGGAGTTCCTCAGAGGCAAAGGCTTGGTCTTGCAAATTATGTCATTGTGCAGTGGATGTAAAATCTTTTAACTTAAACTTCTTGAGTTAGTCTTGATGTGGATGTGTGGGCTAGTTAAGAACTGTGGATTACTAGTCCGTTTTAGTGGTAATAGAGAATTTCACGTGCAAAATAAATTAGCCGCAGATTCATTGAGGAGACACTGCCACCTCCTAGTCACTGCTAACAGTTGCCCTCATAATCTAAGCCTGTATTTGCACCACTGTCCTTTACTTAAACATTCTGGATATCTGCAACCAATAAAATTTTCAAAATTTTTGGAAGTCCCAGGTTTACTGAAACTGTTGTAGATTGGGTGAACTGAAGGCTACTGTTATTAGGAGACTCGCAACCTGTTAATATCTCACCCAATTTTTTTTCTGCCTCGGCATCTCTGTAGTAGAGGGGGATACTATTCACTGTCCAGTCGAGGAGCACATCAAGGATACTCTGTCCAGTAACGGAAGTCATAAAATCTTCTGGACCACTCCATATTATTAATATTCCTATTATGTTCCTTCTTTCTGTTCCTCTTCTGGTGAGGCCTGTTGTTTTTCATCAATGTACATAGGTGAATAAAACCTGGGACTGGTGGTGGATGAGAGGACTTTAAATTCTGTCACCTGCAGGAGTCCAGTACTCGACATCATGTATACTGACTGTCTCAGGGCAGCCAAACCTATCTAAGAACCACAGCCATGATGAGACAGTTCATGTCTTTCCTACTTGACTTGGGAGGAACACACGCAAATTCATGAACAGATTTAGAATTCAAAATTACTCTGATAAACTGGAGTAATGTCTTGATATTAGTAAGACAAAATTCAGGGAAGCATAAAATACTAGCTAAGAAGGAAAAATCTAGTTCAGACCAATGCATGGGGAATACCGGGGTAGGCGGTAGCACTGTATTGGGCTACAGACAGAATAGGAACCAGTTATGAGGTTCTACTGCCAGAAGGCCAATGCCATTCAGAGGCATACTTTTCCATCCCTGGGATCATGTGATTTCTGTGGGGAAGGAAAATTATCTTAATCCCACGCCATCCCACAGCCTTGCTGACATTTCAGAGGAAGCAGAGAAAGGCAAACAGAGGCCCACAGAACTCGGATTAGAGTATTGTAGCCTGTTGATTAGGACCTAGGCCTGCTTTCTAAAGGTTCCTAGCAGTGATGCAGAAGTGAAGATAAGTATCGTACTAATCTTAAAAGCTCTGAAATATATAAAGTTAACCTGGGAAGATATTATTCCACTTGAAAGCAATTTACCTTGAGGGAAAAATTATTCTCCATCTGTAAAAAAGAATCTTAAGTATATGGTACAGACACAAAGATTACATTACCTTTCCACAAATGTACTGCTCATTATAGAAATGTGCACGGTATTTGTCAATCAGACAAAAAGCATACTTAAAAATTGATGTACAATATTTTTGATTAGGAAATAAAATTGCCTAGAGATTAAAGCCCTGATGTTTAATTTATTCTGTATTTTATCAGCCTTTACCTTCTCTCTCTTTTTTCTCTTTGCATGCTCATGCATTTATAAGTAGAATTCAAATAAAGTAGAAAATTAGATAGCTCTCTTGGCATGACTTGGAAGGGAGTGCATTAAGGTTACTGACAATTGATGCAGTCGCCTGCAAAAATTATCAGCATGCAAGTTTTATGTAGTGCTAGATTGGACAGCTATTACAAGATTTTTTTAATACAAGAACAAATACCTTAAAACTACTATCTGGTTCTATATTGTTGTGTGGAATGTGACATATAACCTTTGTTAAGTTACTAAAAGAGGAGAGGGTGATCATTGCAAAGCATCACAGGAAGAAATAAAGATGGGCAGGATCAAAAGACCACCTGTATCTTGATACAGTCAGAGCAGGAACGACCCCACATACACAGAGTGAGAGTTTATAAACTGCTCTCATTTATAACTCAGTAAGAATGACTGCTGTATAACCTTCTTCACAATCATACCTTTGCACTCTTTCTTTATCAGATACAGTTCTCTCGATCTGCACGTGCAGAAACGCCTTGTTCTGCGCAGATTTCCTAAGGCTTTATATCAAACTGAAGAGCTTGCAGTAAGATAATACACATTTTTAAGAAATACAGACCACCAGTTGTGCTACCGTACACTACAGGGTAGAATTAACTTCTTCAGAATTTAATAAGTCTTATCCACAAAGAGAGTAGCTGAATGTGCAGTTGAAACTTGGATTTCCACCTTTCTAATTCACGCATGGGCAGCACGTGTTCTGGCACTAACTCCAACGTAAGGTTCGTCGAGAGCCAGGAGCTCTACAGTGTCACACACACAGCCAAGAGAAGGGCAGGCACACCAGTACATGCAGATACCTCTTACATTCTTTTCTTCTTCTCTTCATTCTCTTACAAACACTGTGGAAATATGAAGGATCAGTTAGAAGGGGTTTGAAATCTGACACGCTGAGCACATTCTGTTGCTCCCAGTATGTACATGTTGAAATGATCTCCTGTAGACAGACCCTTAACTTATAGGTGTTCTAGAATGCCAGTGAAAACCAGGGATGTCATATGCAAAGCCTGTGCCACTGTAGGAGGGATGAACTTTCAGACAAACGCATAAATGTGGAAAAAATAGGAAAAAACCCACCTCCGTGACATTTCACAGGTGATACTAAATTTATAGCACTGTGAGATGTCACCAGATACACAACAAGCAATGGATGAAGTTGACAGCAACATGAACAAATAATTAAGGAGTCTAGGGGTTTTGTTGAAGAGCTGGTGCTACACAAAGCTTACCACCCTCCTCAGATTTGCTGTGGAGTAAGAGAAGGCAGATCAGGAATTACCAAGGAGATGTAATGTCTAAAGTGTGTTTTGTGGTTACTTGCTTATATAGCTGTCTTCTAAGAAAAGTAATCTGATCTATTCCTTGCCACAGATGCTACCTAATCAGGATTGTAGTCCAAACAGAAATGATTTATGTTAACTTCAATTCAAAACTGTCTTGGCAATCTTGTTAAAAGGAAAAAGAATACTCCAAACAAAAAACAAATGTGAGCTTTTCTTTGCTATTGGTAGCAGTATGGGACAGCATGGAAGTGACCTCATTTAGATGAGCAAGCTTCCAATTAAATTTAAAATTTATGCAACTATAAACTGATTTTGTTATTTTGCTGCTATATGCTATACAAAATGAAAATATTTTTAATTTGTTAATTGAAATAGATGGAATTGTTAAACTACATAAAGCACCTGCAGCAAGACAGAGAGCAAGCAAAAGGGCTTGCAAGCATGATTCTTCTAAGAGTATTTTAACAAAGAGAAGGACTAGACCTGATAAACCTGGGACAATTCTAAAATTGCAGTTTGTCACCATATTTTATTTGCATCAATTGTAGTATACATCTGCACTGACCCATGATGCGGTCCTAGTCATAGCAGAGGCTTTCCGTTACCTCCGAAGACAGCGTGTGGATGTGTCCAGGAGAGGTAGTGCTGGAGACTGCCTGGCTAACCCTGCAGTACCGTGGAGCCAAGGAATTGATATAGAAAGAGCACTGAAAATGGTAAGGACAAACATACCAGCTAATGAATGTGTTTATTCCACAACAGCAGCAGTTCTGCTGGGACTTCTGTCCTACTCCATATACACAGAGTTTCTGTACTCACACAAATAGCTGCAGCTCCTCAGGAAAAAAAAAATGAAAGAAAGAAAAAACAAACTTAATGACAAACTCTAAAGGATGGCTAAAATATACTCAATAGAGGGCAAGGCATAACGAATTAGCTCTCAAAACTTTGGCCAAAATCACATCCCTCTGGCACGAGTGCAGCAGCTGCCTGATTTTCCACACCAGAGCACCTACAATCTGACTCACCCGTAACACCCAAGCTTCCCGTGAGAGTGAGCATGAGCTGTTTTGCAAACGAACATGTGTTGGAAGTTTCTAAAGTCAGGCTGAGGCTGCAAATCCAACTAACTGAACTAGACTGGGTCCTCAGCATGTGTATTGTAAGTCTTGCAGGGATACGTGTATTTATGAACTTAAACACAGGTATGCAATTTTGATAATTTGCCAGTAAAAAGTTAACTCAAATTGGTTTGAAGCAATGGAAAAAATGTTGTCAGTCGTAGCAGTCCTGCTATCGGCATCAGCCTGAACTTTGACACGGTTTAGCCTCAAACCAGGTCTGATTCCTGGCATAACTTTGCACTTGGCCTGATTACCTTCTGCATGGCCTATTTTTTATCCCTAATGCTGGTTACTGCCTGGGATCCTACCTCACTTATGTCTCTAATTTTGTTGATTTTGAACTTTTTTTAGACTGCTGTGTGCATTAAGTGACAACAGGAGAAATTGGATAACATTTTTGTAGATATAAGAGATAAGAATATGGTCCACTTTTGATCTGGCTTAAATAACTCTAAAACAAACCTGTTAGAATCGATTATATTAATGCAGACATAGAACTGGAGTGAGTGAGATCAGAACTAAGCCCATGTTAGGTATAAACAAATCCTAGGTCAGCGTTCATACACTTAGCTTAATTACTGCTTTTTCTCAATTACCAAATCGGAAGGATTATATCAGAAGGTTATAATGAGTTATAGAAGGTTATAATCAGATTATATCACTCTTAAGAGTGAGGGAGTTGATTCAGTATCACATTGCCAGAGCTCTTTTTATGCTGTTGTGTCACTTCCTAACAAATGCCCTCACTGCATGTTTACTAATGTAGCATTACACACTTTTGAAGAGAAGTTAATTAAATTCAGCCTTCACAATAGTTAAAGAATTTGTACTATCCCTTTGAACTTAATTACAAGCAAAATATAAAACTCCTCCAAATGAGATACGAGGTATTCATGTCACCAAACAATATCAATAGTGCTGCAGGACACTCCCTTATCCGGGAGAATTTATTTACAAAACATAATTCATAAGATACACAAAGCCAAATTCATGATTGGCAAAAAATGCAGAAGTTTGACTTTTGGCTGGTTGCCTTGTGTTGTTTTAGCTACTCAAAGTCATCTAAGTGGGGTTTATGTACACCTCCAACAAGTGCTACCCAAGATCATCTCACACTGCCTTCCGGACCCCTTCCTGTCCATCACACTCTCTGTGTATTTAGATGATGATCTGGAATCTTTGCTTCAAGAAAAAAACTTTGATTTAACAATGTTTCCTCTCCACTCTGTAGCAGCAACTCAGATAAGAATATTTTTTCCAAGATATCCTTGAAGTATCCTGTGCCAGCAGAAGGTTCATTGCCACACTATTGTCATCCTGCTGGCAAAAGGGAAATAGGCGTTACCTGAGCCTGCTTCCCTGCAGCCCTGAAAACTGTGCGTTTCTGTATTTCTAAAGCTGATTCTAAGAGATCTGATCAGCGGCAGAGAATTTACTTGAACAAATCTGGGCAGTTATAAATAGTCACTCCATTTGTGATTGCCTCTGCATGCTGCTACCAGAAGCGTTTTGAGTCCTGGTGAGTCTTCCTGCCCCGGTGCAGCCAGGTTTTGCAAAGTGCTGAGTTTTCCCACCGAAGATAGAAACAAATTAAATTTGAAGCTAAAGGTGTCAAGTGCACACTGCTCATGTCTCAATACACATCAGGGTGAAGCTGGCCTAACAAGCTCTGCTGTGCTAAGGTAGCCAGACAGCTTTCAGCAAGTGCCAAAAGCAGGCACAGCAACTCACATCTGGGTGCAAGTTATATGTCAGCTACCCTACAAATACATATGCGCAGTCCACAGCTGATAAGACCTCTTAGGGGCAAATTTGGCTTTCAAAGTCCCATTCACACCTCTAGCTTTCTGGAGACAGGAATGACTCACATCTTCTAGACCCCTGAAATGATACAAACTATTTTAAGAAAGGTTCAAATCCGCTTACTGATTTAAAAAAAAATCACACTTCTTATATGTCAATCTGAATTTAGCTCACTGGATAATTTGGGGTCCAAGGTATTTTGGCTGGTTTATGTAGCTTTGTCCGCCATAACAAGTTTGCACCATCTCTAAACCACAAATAACAGATCAGTCACCAGCCCTGAACAGTTTCCTTTTGACTAGTCTTCCATCACCTCTTCCTGTAACTTGTACAGCATTTTGCTAAATATTAAAGCTAATTTACCCCTACTGAAGTTTCAGACTGTTACCCTTTCTGCCTGAGATGACAGCTTGTCAGTGTTGATAAGTGATAAATGGAAATATCTCACCCTTTCATACAGGGAAATAAGGAAGATTTTTTTTCTTTGAAATAAAGTACTTTATCCTTCCCCTTAAGATGATTCATGTGAGTAGGTAATGATAATGACTTACTGTCTATACACCCATCCATCCAGATTGAGACCACAACTCCACAAGCAGTAGAGACAATTGTCTGTGCTCATTCAGAGAAGACATTCATTCCTTTCTCCTACACTGGGACTGATCTTAAAGTAAAGCACTTCCTGGAATGAGCAATGATAAGGGATTCTGGTCCATACCGCAAATCACTCTGTACCATATTGTGAGGGGTTTAATGGCACTGAATTGTTGCATGTGCCTCCCTGGTACACTGTGCTGTATCAGTGAACCCAGCGTGACTAAGCATGGCAGATTCAGTCTTCCTTACATTTAACGTAGGTGCAGGGCTAATTTCACTTATACTTAAATGCAGCTCGCTCTGCAGTAGTGAGTCACCAGCTGAGTACTAACTAACAAAGAGTATGTACAGCTGAAACTGAGAGAATGGGGATTGGTTTTGTTATGAAGAATATAACTGGCTTTGTCAAAAACACTACAAGTCTCTCATATAGATAAAAATTGTGCTAGAGCTAAGAGGTTCCTGCAAAATGTAACAGAGGGAAAAATAAAGTGAATCTTTTATTAAAATGTTTTTTCTGTTTCTTCCCTTAAGGTGCAGGTTCAAGGAATGACAGGGAACATCCAGTTTGACACCTATGGGCGGAGAACAAATTACACAATTGATGTGTATGAAATGAAAGCCTCTGGATCACGGAAGGTGAGTTTCAAGATACACATCCAGATTTCACATGTTCACAAATATATATTCCACAAACTAACGAAAATCAAAAATACCGCACAGGCATTGTAATAACAGGGCCATGAGGAAGCCCCATCTTCTTACTGTCTTCCCTATCCCAGGAACCTTGTTCTATTCTGTTCCTGGACCAAACCGTTCACGCTGCTTAGTATCTTCATTCATTTCCATGTCAACTTCAGACCCCACTTTTTCCCTTGAAACCCTTCTGGATTTTTTTTCACTGCCAAGCATAATACCTGCTGACATGGTCCTGTGCTCAGCCCTCTTTCCTAAATTCCTCTCCATCTTTCCCTTCCTCTTCATAACAGGCCTCGGAGCCGTAGTGAAGCTGGAGCCAGCGTATTTTAGAATCCTTCTGAAATTAACAGAAAATAAGTTTGGTTTTAATTAGGATTTGCTACACATTCTCTTGTCTCCTAGATAAAGCATAGATCCTAAGTGGGATAGTTGCCTAGATCCCTGTTATAAAAGAAATTTAGGGCAGATTTTCAAAAATAATTAGGTAGACAGGGTCTCAGGAGTATCAAGAGAAGAGTCTGTGTGGCCGAGGCACATAAATCCCCCTGATTTCACCTGGCGATAGGTACCTAACCTGCTTAGTCACCACTGAGATTCCTTAAACTCTTCTGCACATGTTTGATAACAAAATACCTCTGGACATGGCCCAGCCATTCAGCTAGGTTTCCAGTGCAGACAAAAATGTTACTTCTGTGTTGTGCAGAAATACGAAAACTAGTGTTACAGCATAGCAATGTAGCCACAGCACCATGAAGGTCAGCACAAGCCATCTGACAAATAGTCACCTTGTGCTCGCAGAGGGTTTTGTATCCCATACTGAAGATAATGCTACTGTGCCTGCATTGCTAACGATGTCTGTGTATCTGCTCTAAAGCTAGCTCAGGCATGTCTGCAGGGACAGTATTCACTGTCCGAACTGCAGCAGAATATGGATAAAAATTACAAAATCAAAGAATTTTACTCAGAGTGCTGTGCAGTTTATTTTCTTGTCTATAGTATATTCTTATGCTGTGGATACATGGGAATTTATTCCACAGGCACCATGATGATGTGAATTTAGATAGGGAGAATTTAATATGTATTTTTGCTTAGATTTGGCTTCTATTTATTTGCACATGGACTTGAGAACATTATTTCTTGAAGGAAATTAAATTAATACTAATGTAGTCCTTTAACGGCAAAAATATTGCATGAATAAGTGTTACCAAGCCATACGTTTTGACAGTTCCTGTTAAAAGTTCATGCGCCAGTGTCCTTGTAAACGTATGTGATGAGGTAACAATCTCCATTTTTATAGGCTGGTTATTGGAACGAATATGAAAGATTTGTGCCAGCATTAGATCAACTGCCCTCTAATGACACTTCGTCTGTGGAGAACCGAACTATAGTAGTCACTACCATCTTGGTAAGTTTTATGTTCTTAGTGTGTTTGTGTTTAGGAAACAAGATGCATGGCTCCTGAGGTGTATTAGACACCTTGCCAGGAGGCAAATGTTGAATGCTATGTGGCTTCAAGTGACTGAAAAGTTCAGTAGCTTCCAGAGATGTACTGAGGGCTTGACCCTGCAAACTTCCATGTGTATCAATAGATTTACTCACAGGAGGACCTCACTGAGCTCAACATTGCACTTTGCTGCTTCTCAGACACTTGAACTCAGTCAAATGCCTCAGATAAGTGAAGTTATTATGCATGTATGTAAATGACTGCACGATCTGGCCTTCCTGCTGTAGGGCCAAATCTTGCACCCCTCACTCAGGTACAACTCCTGTAAACTCAACCCTGTGGACTGAGTAAGGGTGGCGTAACGAAACCTGTAGAGAACTGGAACTGCTGTAGCACTGGGTGAAAAGCGACCTATACCCGTGCAATTCCAAAGGAGTAAAGCTCTTCCTGTGTCTCATAGGAGCAGCGCCTGTGTCAGTCCCAATAATGCCTCTAGCAGATGTGCTCTGTACAGTATTGTTTGTGACTTTTATGCCTGTTACAATTCTACTAAGCATGAACCAATTTTATGCTGTTTCCTGAAGCATTGTATTTTATACTCCTATGGATTTAGTGAGATATAATCAGCATTTCAGCTAGAATTTTCCAAGAAGGCTAAGGGAATTTAGTGACAAAAATTGCTGCTGAGGATTTTAGCCTAGCTTCCCTTAGGCTGCTTTGAAAATATCTCCATCACAGCCCCATTCTAGGCCACTGGGGCCTTAGGAAATGATTTTGATGGTACAGGTGTTGGGTGTGTCAGTTCTTTAAACACTAAAACCTGAATTATTACTACAGTGATGCTATTTGACTGTCTAATCAGGCCTAATCCTGCAAACAAAAGTGTAACTTTATTGAAGTGGAATAGTCCTGTTGTCTTCAATGAGTCCATACTAGGAATAAAATCAATAGTATGTGTGGCTGTAGGATCAGCCAAGGATTTTTAAACTGCAAAAGCCTGTCTTTCTAATTTCTGTACCAAAGCAGGAAATACTGTAAATACTTGCCAGTAATATAAAGGATAATAACAGCTCTCATTTTGTATGTTTTAAAGCTGTATTTTACATTCATAGACTTTTGATCTTTACTTTTGTTTCAAAGGAATCACCATATGTAATGTATAAGAAAAACCATGAACAACTAGAAGGGAATGAGAGATATGAAGGATATTGTGTAGACTTAGCTTCTGAAATAGCAAAACATGTTGGAATAAAATACAAACTGTCAATTGTTGGAGATGGGAAATATGGAGCTAGGGACCCTGAGACTAAGATATGGAATGGCATGGTGGGTGAACTGGTCTATGGGGTAAGTTTCTCTTAACCTTCATTTTAATGTTCTTTATAAAAAGTTATGCTCAAAGTTAATAAACTGCAAAATAAAGATCATCTGTTTGAATACCACCTTTAAAATTCTAGATATTTCTTTGTAGTGCTATTTTTATAGTCTACTTTTCTAATCGTTTCATTGCAGGAAAGTGTCACTTTCTTACTGCTGTTCTCCAAGTCGGAGTCCACAAAATACTGAGAAGTGGCATTGGGCAAATTTTAAATTCTTATCTACAGCAGAATTTCCTGTTTGCCCTTCATATGCTGCTTTTGCACTTGCCACGTCTCCTTTTTCTCTGCCAGTCTTGTAAGTGCTGGGAGTGTGCCCCTCCTGTTAAAGGTCTGATCCTATGATGCTGGCCCTCATTGGATGATGGATGTCGGTTTGTGTTTGACCAGAGCCTAAAGACTCAGTTAGCCCCATGATTGCTTTTCAGCAAGAAACAATGCAGGTGTGAAATCACCCACATCTTTTTTTCTTTTTAAACGCTGGGTTTGGCTTTAAAAATGAACTGACAGACAAAAAAAAAAAAAAAGCCTTAATTCATTGCATTCCTTTTTATATTTCTATATTGAGTGTACATTGCTTTGTTTAGTAAGAACAAAAACAGTCCGGAATTGCCATTTTAGAAACTTCTTTGAAAATGAGAATTTTGGAATACAGCTAAACCAGATGGAAGGGGGAGAAAATTGGCTTTGCAGAAAAGACTTTACAAGCTGATATTTCATCTTTGCTTTTTTTTCCCCAAATGCTAATGAGATGATTTGTGATTCCGCCCAAATCTTCTTTACAGTTTATTTTTAACAAGCTTTCCTTTATTAAAAATATCTGAGCAGAAGTGAATATTTCAATTGCCTCTTTTTGTTCCATGGCTGAATGTAATTTCGAAAAGTCACCTCAAAATTTCCTTGGGATAACATATCATCAGTCTTGCAAAATGTTTGGTGAGATAATTATTTTCAAATGAATCAGTCTTTTTAAAGTAATTGCTAGATTTGCAAAAGTTTTCTTGTTCTAGAGCGGTCAGTCCTGATGCCTTATTATATACTTGGTAGCCTATTCAACTTCAAAGTATTTTATATAAGCGACAATGTTTTTGTAGTGTTGTATTAAGGGGAGGGAGGGAGATCTACTGATTAGAGAAAGTAAACAGGGATCTGGACCCCTGGGTTTTATCTTCACTTCCCTGTTGCATTGAAGTTTGACATTATGCAAATCTTCTGAACTCCCCATGCCTCTGTTATGCAATTTGGGAAATTGGTTTTACCTCTCTTAAAGAATACAAGTACATCAAGAACCTCTGAAGCAAAGGTTTAGTTTAGCTCCAAGCATAATTACGTTGCAGTGGAAACCTAAACCCTCAGTTTCCCTGTGTGTGGTTTAAAAAATATCAAGAGTATTAGCTGTAATTGTGTCTTTTTGAGATATTTGTAAGTGACAAACAATGAAACAGTTTATTCACTTAAAAAAATAGCCATACCATATGCTAAAGGCATGACAAAAGAGAACCTGAAATTACTGCTAACAGCCAGGGCACAGGGACCATCTACACCAGAAAAGGAAAGGTGTGATGTGGGCACTGCCTTTGGGACTTGAGCCAACTAAGATTAGCCTGTGCGGCTGCTCTACGATGTAAGATCCATCTGGATAAAGGGCCACAAAAATGATCCGAGGGCTGGAGCACCTCTCCTATGAAGACAGGCTGAGAGAGTTGGAGTTGTTCAGCCTGGAGAAGAGAAGGCTCCAGGGAGACCTTACAGCAGACTTTCAGTACTTAAAGGGGACTTATCAGAAAGATGGGGACAAACTTTTGAGCACAGCCTGTTGCGATAGGACAAGGAGTAACGGTTTTAAACTAAAAGAGGATACCTTTGGACTAGATATAAGGAAGAAATTTTTTACAATGAGGATGGTGAAACACTAGAACGTGCTGCCCAGAGAGGTGGCAGATGCCCCATCCCTGGAAACATTCAAGGTCTGGCTGGACGGGGCTCTGAGCAACCTGACCTAGTTGAAGATGTCCCTGCTCATTGCAGGGGGATTGGACTAGATGGCCTTTACAGGTCCCTTACAACCCAAACTTTTCTGTGATTCTATGATAAGCAGGTTGGCTGCAGATGCCTTTTCCACAACTCCCTGGGACAAGCCTAGCTCAGACAGCTCTGCCTCCTTAGCATCAAACTGAGCCCTAGCCACTTCCCCTTCACCCAACCATACTTGTGACCTTCCTACACCAGCAAAAACCAGCCTCGAAGTCACAGTAGACCATGCCTTAAAACAACCCCAAACCCACCCTGCCATTGTAATTTTCCCCTGCAAAAAGATCTGTTCCTTTGTATTCTGAAGCACAGTTTTCACTCTGTTTTCTCATTAATGAAAAATAGAGGAATGTTTCCCTCCCTGACCCCCAACAGCTCCTCTTCTCACACTGCGAGCTCACTTACTGAAGCCTCTTCACTGCAGTGCTCAATTATTCAAAGGTCAGATGCATCCCTTGAGGTTTGACTGCAGACCCAGGTTAATGCTTAGAGCCCAGCGCTGCTGAGCTAGCTCCCCATCCTGCCGAGCTGAACTTCTGAGCTGGCAAACTGCACAGAAATCCACCTGGCTTTCTGTAAGCAGGAAAAACAGCCCCTGAACTCTGAGTACAAACCTGACCATCCCTCCAGACCCTTTCCCAGCCCTGTTTGCAAACATCGTGAAATACTCTTGGCCTCTTTCTCCATCTGTTGAGAGGGAGCTGTGTACCACACTCACAAGGATGTGCGCAAATCTCTTTGAAGATGAAAAGTGCTCTAGAAGTGCTAATTATTTGGAGCAAGCGCCTCATTTACGTGCTGACTTTCCTTTATCTCTCAGGGGCTTAAAACTCTATTAGGGAACTAAAAGTGTACGTTACCCCTAATGTCCCTGTGAGTCTTGTCTGCCAAATGACTGTCATATTTGGCTCCTCTGGATTCCACTTTGGGAAGACAAGAGGGAGATTTAAATGCCTTTATTAGTATGTATGGAAGACAGGCATGGGGGGATAAAAGGGGCCTGATTGGTTTTGGTACCAGTTATCCAGCAGCTGAACTGAGCTGTGGTAGAAAACACAATCTTTTAGATTGCATTTGTCTCAAGTGATAAACAGTGACTAGTCATTTATCAAATACAACATATTCCTGACCCAACAAGCTACTCACCACCACCTGGCACTGCTGGGAAGTCTTACCAGGCTTTTTGAATACTGTACCCTTTTTTGCATAGACCCATGCATGCAGCTCTTTTCTAAAATGGCTCTTAGGACAGTCATAGGAAGTGAATGACTTGTCATTTTAATGCCAAAACCCTAATTAACTGTAATTGATGTTTAGTTTGTGCCAGTTCTTTGCTACTGTTGCTCTTGCTTCCTCTGGGATGCAGCATAGAGTAAGGAGAGAAAGCGCAGCCGGGTCCTTGCAGTCTCCAGACCACTGCGTCGGAGGGCACCGAGTGGCAAGGAGTGGGGAGGGATGGTGGGGGGTCAGTGTGAGCTTTGCCCGAAGGAACAGGGGTGCTGTGTCACAGCACGGTGGGTCCGGAGGCTGACCAGAACAGCCCCGACTCCGGTGTAAGACGAGCCGGAGGTCTGCATTAACTAGGCTAACTGGAGCAGTCCCAAGAGTTGTGCATTACCTGGGGGTAGACACACTAAAATACTTCCCATTAGAAATTCTCCCTCCCTGTCTCATATCACATTAGGGTTTGTTGGAGGGCATAAAACTCTGCTGTGCCCTAGGACTCCCCAAAGTTGAGGACAGTCTCAGCTGGCCCTCTTGGACCTTTCCTTGTGGCTTTGCAATGGGCCGTACAAATGAACCTGGTTACAGAGAAGGGCTTGCACTCTGGCAGCATAGGGGTGGCAGCCCCGGAGGCAGGGAGTTCTGGCTGAGCACATATTCCCAGACTCCTTTGTTTCAGACAGGAGAATCCAGAAGTCTTGTTAGAGAGGAGCTAACAGCGCCTTGTGGTTTCTTAGCAATTTTCAAATGGTGGTGGTGGCGGTAGTAGTAGTAATAATAGTAATACTAATTACTAATGATAATAAAATTTGACATAAAAATGAAATTTCTTTGATTTTTCATAAATCAGAAAATGTCAGTTCAGGTTGAAGAAAACCTTGATTTTGCTCTTTCACCCCGCTGGTGTCAAAATAAGACTACTCTTCCTATCAGAAGAAAACCTACCAATTCAAGCACTATCATTTTTTAAACTAAGAAAAATTTCTAAAACAAAGTGGAGACTTTTGACAGAGTAAGAATAGCAAATAGGTATAGCTTTTTTCCTGGACATTTTGGAAGAGGAAAGTAGCTAAATCATTCTCAAACTGGAAGACTGAATCACTATTTAAACCTAACCAGCAAAGCAAACCAGCAAGGCAAGTGCTGTCCTCCAGTGATCCACCCACTATGGACGTGCCCCCCGCACGGGCTGATGACCAGCAGCACCTCCCACTGCGCAGACCCCGCAAGGCCGGTGCTGAGGGCTTTGTACCCGCCAGCTGCTGAGCACCGGACAATCGTCTTTTCTGTAGGGTAAGCCTCTTTCTGTAGGCTTTTATTTCCGCTTTCCCTTTTAAAGCAGGCTGCTGTTCTTCCTTCAGTGTTCAGCCAGGGAAAGCCTTCTCTCCTCGGGCCTGATGCTTTTCACATCGCTGAGGCTAATTCACAGTAGGTTTAACACAGATCTTAATTGTAACTACAAATGCTTTGGGAGTGGAAAGAGCAGCCAGACCTTACAGCCTTGAAAACTCTCCTCAGGTAAAAAAAGGTCTTTATAAAAACCTTTCAATATGTAAAATAGTGTAAAGGAATGAAGTAGGGATGTAAAGGACAGACAATGCTCCAAACGCAGGCAGCCTCGGCAGTCTGTCAGAGTGGGACCACCTACACATCTCCCTGCCTT
>NW_009597390.1:103530-114450 GCF_000690535.1 Cariama cristata
TTCTGCCGGAGGGGGGCCACCTCCACATCCCCCTGCCTTTAACGGACTAACCAGCCTCACGTGGCGCTGGCCTCTCTGGCTCTCCCAGCAGCAGAAGAAAGACTACAGATGGCATATACAATCTTTGAATCGTAGCAGAGAGGAAGACTAATTCAATTCCTAATTCTCCTGAAAGCATCGCATGTGCTCTTAGTCTGTGGCAGACCCTGACTGTGCTGTCAGCGGGAGAAGCTCGCCCTTCGCCGCTCACCCCTGGTTTCTACAGGAGGGAAGCCCAGGTACAAGTGCCCAAAGGCGGCCGTGTGATGCCGCTGCCCTGCAGCTCAGACCGACCCTTGTCCTGTAGACGCACACGGACGGACGTGGGGTCCCTGCCCAGGCAGCCGCTGAGCCGTGGTGGCACCGTGCCGCGGGACAGGACCACATCCCTGGCACAGAACCACACCAGTGTGCTCCCAGACTTTGGCTGACCTGTGTCCGAGCACAGACAGAGGAAGCACACCTATGTCTGCAGCTGAAAAAGCAGATGTACCCTTAATTTCTCCATCTGCATAGAGTAGTAGGTCTCAGAAGGAACTGTGGGCATCCACATAAAGCACACATGGTTTTAACATTGACAAACTATGGTAGACAAGGCCAGCCACGGTTTTAACACCTTAATACCTTTTTACAGTGCTCAGCTAATACACGTTAAGACTTGAATGCAGCATGTTGCTGGTCAGATATCAGCTGTTGTTTTTAAATAAGTGTGAGCTAATGTGTTAAAAACACATTGCCCCCATGACCTGGCTCTCAACACACTCTCATATCCTTGGGCGTACTGGACTCTTTACAAGGCAGCTTTTACCAGCAGATAGCACAGGTGGTGTGTTGCTCTGTCTAACACCCTTTTCTGATACCTGGAAACCTCAGACTACACTGAGAAGTCCTAAAGTGTGTTCAGAGTCAGTCGTCATTCCAGTGCAGGCTCTGCTGACACCGCTGTGTGCCTGCGTTCAGCGCTGCGGGGGTGCCTGGAGGTTTGGCTCCCGATGGAAATGGGGCAGTGTCCCTCTGCTTTGGTCTGCACATAGTCTGAGTGCTGGCTGGCTTCCCGTCACACAAAGGTCTTGCAAAGTGACTGTAGCCCAGATCCACTTCTTGAAAAGTGACACAGTAGCAAAGAAACTGTTCAGTTCTGCAAGCACGAATGACCAGAAGCACGTACAGGCAGGATCACAGCCAGTACCTCTTGCTGTCTCTAGTGCATGGCTTTGAAGTTAGGAAGACTCATCTTTAGGTCTGTAAGCAGAAGAATTTGATCCCTCCTTTTGGATTAGAGAGGTGGAACATCTTATCGTTTTTCTCTCTCCATGTAGAGGGATGTTTCCATTTGCTATTTTTCCTCCCTCCCTTTAAGAGTCTGGAGGTTTGCAGCCCCCCGGGGTCAGCTTTGAAGAGAGTGGGTAGTGCCTCCGTGCTGCCTGTCCTCTCTAAATCCGTCCCTCCCACACTGGTAGGCAAAGACAGAACAAGCCTCAGAGGAATCCATGACATTTCTCGCCTGGCTGAAATGCAGTGAAGATGATGTTTGAAACGCCGTTAGTCATGAGTGATTAGCAAAGCTTAGTTGTTGAGGTTCTTAAACCCCGCTCCAGTTCTTCACTGGGAAGGGCATGTTTGTGGTTGTGTTCTTTTTAATCGAGCTCAAGTTTTATGGGTTCTGCTTATCTGCAGCCATAACAGGGAGGGAAATTCACAGCTGTGCTGCAATTATTAATGATCCTTTAGGGTGCTTAGAGCTCTCCGTAAGTTCTCCATTTCTAATACTATATCTCTAAATAAGTAAGCTAAGAGCGTTCTGGTTTTTAACCTCTCCAGTGCAACTAATATTCAGGGAAGTGGTGGGGAACCAGGCTCGGGTGCTGGATTGTAGCTGGTCCACTCTCGATGCCTTGGTTGTCAATGGTTTCCTGAGACCTTGTGTCTGAACCCGTGCTTGTTCCTTCTGCAGAAAACAATTGTTGCCATATTCATTTAAGGTATGAGGGTGTTTGTTGGTGTCTCCAATATTTTGAACACCTATCAAAAATGGCAGGAAAGCAGGAAGACAGAAATGTGTCTGAAAAATAAATATTTATATCCCTTGTAATACTAAAATGCCATTTTAAATCATTTACAAAGACATCCGAATGAGGACATGGTAACAATGATAGAATCACAGAATCATAGAATCATGGTTGGAAAAGACTTCAAAGATCATCAAGTCCAACCTTCTACCCAACACCACCATGCCTATTAAACCATGTCTTGAAGAGCCACATCTAAACGTTTTTTGAACACCTCCAGGGATGGTGACTCCACCACCTCCCTGGGGAGCCTGTTCCAATGCCTAATGACTCTAACAGTGAAGAAAGTCTTCCTAATATCCAACCTGAACCTCCCCTGGCGCAACTTGAGACCATTTTCTCTTGTCCTATCACTAGTTACCGGGGAGAAGAGACTGATCCTCACTTTGCTACAACCTCTTTTCAGGTAGTTGTAGAGGGCGATAAGGTCTCCCCTCAGCCTCCTTTTCTCCAGGCTGAACAACCCCAGTTCCCTCAGCCGCTCCTCATAAGACTTGTTCTCCAGGCTTTTCAAAACTGATTTGTCTGTGTTTCAGCACAGCATCAGCTTCATCCCCCCAAAGACCCCACAGGAACATCCAGCATGAACTCAGCTACTCGTGAAGGAGATGACACAGACTTTATTGCATGCTGCATCAGCACTTAGGAAGAGCTCCACTGTGTCTACTTTGGCAATTAAAACAGTACTTTGGGAGAACTAAATTTCTCCAAGTCCAGGAAAGCGCTACAGAAACAAAATGCTCTTATAGCTGAACCACACTTTTCGTACCTTGACGAGCTGTGCCAAGGCTGGCTGTCCATGTGCAGAAGTGCCAGGCAGTAAGGCACCTGCCTCCCCCCTAAGCTTCACTTTGCGTGGAATCGTTGCTAAGTCTCTGCAGGGGTCCTGATCTGTTAAGCTTGCTCTAGTAAGGATTAATTTGCAAGTACCTCATTAGTTCAATAGGAAATACGGTAGCCATGGTCAAAGTGCTTAGTCGTCCGGCCAGCTGTGGACTCTGACTACATTTAAAACTGATATTCTGTGTGCATCTCATACCTACTGACTGCAGACATCTAATATTTAACAGTAGCTCAACAAGCAGCAGCTACTAGACAAATATATGTTTTGGGGGAATTCATCAGTGAACAAGTTCCAGCATCATCCTGTCCCTTTACCACACTCTACCCATATCTCCCCGAGTCTTTCTGTTACTTAGGTGATTAACACATTCATCTGCAAAGCCAGTAAACACCCAGGCATCCACGGACAGCTAGCATTTTCAGGTTTTGTATTCAAGCCATGTTAAGCTAGATTTTTGCAGTAAGCGACCACAAATCAGGTGAGGGTTTTCTCCTCAAGAACAGTGGTCACTCAAGGGGAAAGTCAACATCCCTGTACGCATGAATGTCTAAAGGGGCTGAGGAGGGCTGTGAGAGGGTACCCCAAGGGCCGTGATTTCCAAATGGCTTCTTTATGTGCACAGGCATGGTTTATCTGATTATTCCAAGCAGTGAACTTGTACATATACCTTGTAGTTGCACATGCCAGTACGAACTGTTGAGAGATATTCCTGTATTGAGAACTATTCGAGTGTGGCTGCACAGTGCCACTGAGGCACCAGCTGGCACAGAGCCTGTGATACTGAGATTAACCTTATGAGAAGCCTTCCCCATTTCTGCTTATTAAACTTAAACCCACAATCTAGGAGGAGGAACAAGTCAGATATTAATGAGTCACGTACATCACCATCAGATTTACATAAAGGCATATTCAATTATTTTATGGCACAGATTTTCATCACTTCTTATTGATGTTTCCTAATAACTTTTATTCAAACTTCTACTTAATCAGGTTTTAATTTTCCACCAGAAAGAGATACATACTTACTAGTGCGAAACAAAAATCTGATTTAAAAGGTGCACAGTGATTTAGGTACTGGTAAGTTAAACTTTCCCTAAGAATCTTTTTTCCTTTCTGAAATTCTAAATTACCAACGGAAGGCCATCTTTAAAAGTATCAGTAACAGGAATAGTTAGAGTGTTTAAAATAGAAGATTACTAAAAAGTGTATGTAGGTATGTAGACTCTCATAACAATAATTTTTAAATGAAAAGGGCTTTTTTTTTAACATTCTAGTCCCCTCTGTTGCCCATGCTGACACCTGCTTGAGTACCTGGCTGAATCAAGGCTAGGTTATCTAAACAGCATGACTTGAATCTTTCTGGCATAGAAATACAGATGCAATTAAATATGTTGAAAATCTCTTCTAGAATGTTGTTTTTAGTCAGGTAACTAAGTAATTTTTTTTTTACTTCACACTCTTACCCACCCATGGAATCCCACAAAGATGTGTTGCTTGAGGGGAAGGGTATTGGTTCAGGGTACACCAACATGCAGGTGAATGACAGATGAAATGAGATTGTGCTTCCAGATGACACAGCCCCAGAGCATGGTCTGTGTTATAAATCTATAGAGCTAAGTTCTGTAAAACAGGATGGCATACATTATACTGAAAAATACTACTTTGCATTCTTCTCAGATAACCCAAGCTATTTACTTCTCAGGGACTCACAAATCTGTATTACTGTTCTTCAGTGACCACAGAAAGGGTGGGCTGTCTGGTTCCTGTCACCTCAGTATTTTACCATCTTCTCTCCCTTATTGCAATGGGGTTTCAAAGGAGTACAAGTGGTAGTGCCCAAATGCGGCTGAAATTCAGTGACTGATTACTTCTCTTAGGTTGCTTTTACAGATCCTGGACTAATCAGTGAGGCAAGAGAACTTGCTGAAAGAATGGAAAAGAGAAAATTAAAATTTAACAAACACGTAATTTACCCAAAGTCTTCAAGACAGATGGATGGATACAGACCATTACTAGAAAAAGAGATTGTTTTAGTTGCCATCTCACTGTCCAGTTCGCGTGGTGTTTATTCATCCATTCTAACTTAATAGAAACATAAATACATGTTGGTATATATCTGCTTCTGTCATGAGGCCCTTGCGCAGATTTGATTGTAATTTTCCTTGTTAATAATTTTCTATCAAAATCCTGTAATCCTTAACTTCAGTGACTGCAAAATAGGCTGCAAATAAAATGTTTCCTACTCACTCTTGTAATTTATCATCTGATTCATTAGCTTGAAACTCTAGATTGCGATTATGTTGCAGCTGTTTTATAACTGACTTGGGTTTGTTTTCCATTTTCAGAGAGCAGATATAGCTGTTGCCCCCCTCACCATAACATTGGTGCGAGAAGAAGTCATAGACTTTTCCAAACCCTTTATGAGCCTGGGCATCTCCATCATGATCAAGAAGCCTCAGAAATCTAAACCGGGCGTATTCTCTTTCCTGGATCCTTTGGCTTATGAAATTTGGATGTGTATAGTCTTTGCTTACATTGGCGTCAGCGTAGTTCTTTTCCTAGTGAGCAGATTCAGCCCTTACGAATGGCACTTGGAAGACAGCAGTGAAGAACCACGTGACCCTCAGAATCCTCCCGACCCTCCAAATGAGTTTGGAATATTTAACAGCCTTTGGTTTTCCCTGGGTGCCTTTATGCAGCAAGGATGCGATATTTCTCCAAGGTTTGTTCCATATCACTCCATCACCTTGTTGCATTTTATGGTCATTTTCTGATGCCATGGTGCATATATGTTATTTTTTCAAATTTCTTTTTAATTCCAAATTTTTTATTTTGACATTCCATTCGACGCTAAGCATCATCACCAAGCCACTATGCTTGCTAACATTCACCTCCAGAGTGAGTAGCATTGCCTTATAACGCCATTTATGCATTTCTGCCAAACTTATATACACCATGTTGAGGCTGTAAAATGCATAGGGTTTTCTGTTTTCAGCAATGCTTGGAGGGCTACCGTGTTTTTGCTGCATATCTCATTTTACGGTCATCTCCTTGGTGCATATAACATATTCTGCTTTGCAAAATACGAATTTTTGTTTTAAAAAGTCACATGCAACAGCACTTTAAAACACCTCCACTCCCGTCATGGCTTTTGCTAGTCTTTTCACTTTCTTTTGTGCCTAATTTCTCTAGTTTTGTTCTTCTTGAACCATCCTTTCATCTATTACTAATTTGCTTACCACCGTCTTTCATATGTTCAGGTCTCCATATGTGCCCTTCTAACAGTTATTGCATACTAGCCTGTATGTGTATCGTTTTTTCAGTCCAGTCTAATCTGTTGTCCCTGTGTTCAAAGTCAATATGGTCTAATAAGCATTGCCAATTTCCGTGAAGATTTTTCTTACTCATGAAGACAGTCTTTCTGAATAAGGCTGTAGTAAAACATGTTTGATATTAGTTCAAATTTAACAGAGAGCACTGGTATTAACTATTGTAGAATTATATTTCTTTTTTAACGAAGCATTTTGAAAACCACCTGAGAATAGCGAAGTTCTCTCTAATTGACCAATGCATACCACAAATTTTTTTTGAACAATACATATAATAATGTTTCTACATTTACACTGGTAAAATACTTCGGTGATGTGCCTGTGATAAGCAGTAATATTATCTAGTTTCTTAGTGATGGAACACTAGTTATATTTTGTATGACAGTATTTTAATAACCAGTTTACGGCTATTTTAATTATTAAAAATACCTGTTCCGTACAAACAGGATGCATTTTTTCCCTTTAACAAGGTTGCTAATTAAAGCAAGAGAGACAGATCTTTTCTAACTAAGCACTTCTATTCGAAATACACCTTGTCAGTCTCCGTATTTGTGTACCTTTGTCAATACCTGCATCACTGAAAAGTTACCAGGTTTTCCTGGTCCGTGTAGTGGTAGGGATCTTTAGTAGCCTCACTGAAGCAAGTGACAAAACTTCTGTGAAGTTTCATGGAAAGGATCATGATTTTACCTGTTACGATGTAATAATGATCCTTTAAGTTCACAGTTACTGCACATTCAAATCTCCTAATGATCGTAGCAAAATCCAGAACTTTCAGAGATACTGGCATATGCCTGTTGGTATTTGATCCAAGTCATGCGTATGTTTTAAAAGTCTTGATAGCAGCAATTAGATTCCATACTTGCTGACAGATGCATATATAGCCTATGTAAAACACGCACACATTTTTGCCTGGATGTGACCATGCGTTAGCTTTCGCAGTTCTCAGTGTTTGGGTGTGCTGCCTCGCTGTATAGTGATAACCATTAGCCTTCTCCTCCTGTTTCTACACTGTGTTTCTGCTTTATACCTAAATTCTGTATTGAAACTTCACCTCTCTGCTTGCTCTTAAAGATGATCACTAGTAATAACATTTAAATTGCTGTTGACCATGTGTGTGCCCAATATAAAGGACCGGGAAATAAGCACTGGGACATCACATGGAAAGCTGCAGGCATTGCACTGTTTCCGCTAGGTCTGTTTATTGACAGTTAAATAGAAGTGCATAGGATTTTTGTTAAGCTCTCATGTGACTCTTTGACATGTTCAGCCATTTACCTTATATAACGAGTAGAATATATTCTATTTTTTTTTCAATACTACTATGATAAGTGCCATGGAAATACTCACAAAAAAAAAAAAGACAGCAGTAAACCTATTTATTTTACCTGTCCATCAGAAGCTATTAAATCAGTATTAATATGTGACCCTTGTTTGATAACGTTGTCCAGTTATTTTATCTTTCATGCTGACAGATTCCAGGCAGTTACATGCACTGTTACTGAAAAAAAAAAAAAAGGGAAATTTAATAGTTTGGTTTAAATTCCAGAAACACTGTTCCTTTTACTGGTATGTTGATTAAATGTCAAATTTCTTTTCCGTAGAAAGGACTATTCCCAAGTACTCCATTCTTAGTCCGTATCTTTGTAAGGTTACGCCATTCACAGTACATTGACTATATGGATGTTTCATACTATTTTATTGCCATTAAAAGGGGCTTCATTCTTCCATTGTGAGTTTTGTCTGAATAAATTTCTTATATGAGAGCGTACAGCACTTGTAGAGAGATGCCGACAAGCAGTCTGGAGAGATCACTTTTGTACTTGCTGATAAAGGCTCTTTCAGCTGCCTTTGTGTGGAACAGCTGTGACATCTAATGACTAGTTAGATCTATCCTCGGTGAGTATGCTGTGTGGATATTCCAGAGGATATATCCCTATACTCTCCTCTCTGTATTTAATAGGAGTCATCTAAACGGAATCAGATAGCAGACAAAGGATGGGGGTTAGTGCATCCCTTGATGGAATCAACATTTGTTCCAGCAGTTTTGTTCTGCTATCAAAGGCTGCTGTGTTTTCTGCATAGTGAGCTAAAGCATTGAAAATTCCCTTTTGATGGATCAAAAGTAGATTATTAAACTTGCTTTAGTGTAAGAAGTGTACAGCAAATGGAATCAGGAGAAAACACAGTCAAATTCGTAACTCTGTTCTGAGCGAAAGTATCTGAAATCTCTACGAGACCATGTATTTTCATTTTGCTCTTTATTCATGTGGAACAAAGAGGCTAGATTAATTAATTGCTGATGGAAAAAGACAGGGGTTCATTAAAATTATCTCATGAGGTTGGTCATGTAAGAGGGTGTATTTCTAGATCCCTATTTTCACAGCAGAAGACTCCAGAGACTCCTATTAAAGGCCATGGGAATGACTTTGTGGGACTTTCAAAATAGTAATGAGAGCTGGGTAACTGGATGTTTCTGAAACTCCCACTGCTGGTTCCTATGATGGAAGCATCTGAAGTCAGCGCTTTAGATGCTATGATTTATCGTGTCCTGTCTCCGAGGCTGAGGCGAGGGCTGCTGGGCCGCAGGAGGTCGGCAGGAGAGGCGGAGGGCTGGCTGGGGGTGTGAGCGAGAGACGGAGCTCGCTGCTTGGTGGGGACCAGATAACGTGTGCTCCGAATGTGAAGGGGTTCTAGACAAGGAGAGTTTGCACCTAAGTTGTTCAGGGTTATTTGTCAATGTAACAGCCATCTTGTATCGATCAGAAGAGCCCAATTAAAAACTGAGTAGTGCAAGAAGCTTATTATTTCTGTATACTGTAGGAAATTGAGTATGTTTTATGGCCACAGGTAGAAACAGAATTCAAGGTATTTTGATAAATAAATGAGGTTTTGTTTGAATGTATTATTTTCCTGGAAACTGAATGTGAATTTGAATAGTTATTTTGTTTTTCGCTTGTTACTAATCTGCTCTCATTTGACTCCATGCTTCCTTTTAAATTTCCTCTCAAGGTATGCACTCTTCCTGTTTACTTGCTTTTGAAAACACCGTCTGACCTTGTTTTGATAATTGAGTTATAATTCTGTTATTCCAGGTCTTTGTTACTCCTCTCATTTGTTAACACGCTAATTCATTTTAAAATAATGTCGTGCAAAGTATCTGTTTGTTGAGGTAATTTGGAAAACGACATGTTGGGATAAAGCATTAGTTGTTTGTTTTTAAATTACAACACTGCACACTTGGACAGGTATGTCTTCATCAGAAAAAGTAGTGCTGGTACTAAAAGCTGTGATTGATTTTTCTCTAATTATTATCTGAGTAATGGACAAACATTTCTGTGGTTCACAGTACAAACCATGCAAGTACTCTCGTATTACCAGCCCAGTGTTTATGTACTAACCCTTTTTCTCCCGCATCCCTCTACACCAGCCCCTGCAGTGGGTATAAGGAGTCTTCATATCAGCAGATGGACTGGGGGGAACTGGGGTCCTTTGGACAAGGAGGCTGCCAGGCCATTTTCATCCATGTTCTTGTTCTTCGACTCTCTCTGTCCTTCTTTCCTTCAGTGTCAGCTTTGTTTTGTTTTTCTTTTGCCCCATCCTGTGCTACCACCAGTTACAGCTATGTCAGCCCAGACTGCTTCGTAGTAGCAGCTGTTTAATCTTCCTTTTCATGCTCATTGGAAGACTCTGGGAGAAACAACTCTGTAGTGGCATCCAGTTTTCTTTCAAGGGACCTCAACTCTTCTGCGAACAGCTCTGGTCCTCATCTAGCAAGACCTCTCTCTTGTGTGTAGGACCCTCAGGGAAGTGCCTTCTTCGTCAAGGGATCCAGCCATGCCCACCTTCCCCTGCCTCTCAGCTGTTCTCCACTTTTGTCCTGTATCTGTCTAACTTGGTTCATGCAGGTTGCAAGATATTTTTCCCTTTCTCTGTCTGTAATATGCTCTGTGAGCATGCAGCTGGACACAGACTTTTTATTGTTACAGCAGTGTGAGCTTGAGGTTTCACTGGTTTGGAAAATGCTTGTCTTCCTTACATCTTCATCCCAGCGACCCATTTGTCCTGCTAACAGAAGGGGCAGCTACCAGTGCAAGTAAGACATTTCCTATGGGAAACTGTAGGGAGAATGATCACGTACAATTTTGTTCCAAATAGTTCCACAGAATTTATCTAAGCACCCTGGCGAGTCTTTTTTTAATCTTCCTGTTTCAAGACCTACTGTAAAGCAAGAGGGCCACAGGAACCTAGAAACCCCAGATAAAGCTAATCTTGTTGTATGCAAGTGGACGTTTCATCTGCTGTACCTGCTAGCCAGAGTTCTGCTCCGTCTGGCTCTGAGACTGTCCACCTCGCTGCAGGGAGGAGGAATTCAACTCCTGGTCTTCTCGGAAGATGGAAAGCATGTAGCGAAGGAATGAGCGAAAGGGAGATGAATTTCACCTGACGTAGCCATCTAAAAGCAATAGGCTGTATTTTAGTGAGGCATCTCGGTTCCCTCCAAAGTCATGAGACAGATGGGCACTTTCAGACTTAATCCCACACTACAGCAAGTGAGATAAATCTCTTTCTGAGGGTGTCGGTGTCCTCTCTTTTTCTCTGCTGGCTCCAAAGAGAGCCTTACATGAGGAGTTCAGCA
>NW_009597390.1:114481-156579 GCF_000690535.1 Cariama cristata
AGTTGGCTAAAATTACGTCAGCCCATGAAAGAGGCTGATTTGGTGTGTAGGGTATTGAGTTTTACAAAATAGCTAAAGCCAAGACCCTAACTGGTAAGGGAGCTGGCCAGAAAGGACTTTAGCCATCTATAAAATCCCAAGGTACTCACTTGATACCTGAAAAGAATATAGAGCAAGGCAGAGAGATTCCTTGACTTACTACATTATTCTAGATTTATATTTCTGCAACTTACCTTTGCAGCTGCTCAGTAGCCTTCTGTCAGTGAGCACAGCTGCAGCACAGCCCAGGCTGAAACTTGGAAGCCTTTTATCCTCTTGGGAGGCCCTCAAGAAAGGCAGGGAAGCCTCCTGCGCTTGTCAGTGATCTGGCAGATGTGTGCCTGCCCCGAGGAAGCACACGCAGACCAGAGCGATGGCGATGGCGATGTCTCTGAGACTTCACACCTCGATAGTCATTGCTTCCTGATGGACAAAGAGGTGATGCTCCACTCCTCACACTTCCCTAAGCTTTGTAACCACCTGAACTGCCTTGCACATCGGTACAGACTTGGTGCAGCAGTCCCCGGGGTGCTAACTGCGCTGGCAAGTGGTGCGTGCTGTAATCCATAGAAACCAGCCTGCATCTGCCCTCTCGGTGGGAGCTGCTGCTTCAGTTTCTTGGGCAGAGGAGAGTGGAGAATAGCCGTGCTTCACCTCTTCGTTTGTTTCTCCACATTCCTCTCACCTATTCCAGATTGCACTCTCTGGTTTTATTGTGTTGGCATTTTTTTTCTTTGGTGTGTTCCTTAATGTTGGATGGATTTTTTTTCTCTTTCTTTCTTTTTTTTAATAGTTGAATGGGGTTTTTTACTGGCTCAGACAATCTCAGGCTCTGGCCAAGACTAGGAAGTTTACCAGCTAACCCCCCTGTGGGGGTGGGGTGGGGGCACGTCACGAGACTTTCGCTTTTTTCCTGTCTCCCATCTGTTGGTAGGACAACTTGTACCCACTGTCTGGGGATGGCACTGAGGGGCTTGAAGGAAACAAATAAACAGGTAAGAGTTTTCTTGCTTTCTATTTCTTCCCTTCACACAAACTGAGGATTAGAGCACCCAGGTTCCATGAATTTAATATATCTGGGATTGATTCTTCCTGCACTGATATTGGTAGAGTTAAGTGAAAACATGTGAAATAGCTTTGTCTCAGCTCCTGAAATGATTCCTGGTCAACGTGCTGTGTTTGAAGAATGATCACTGTGCACGGCAGTGAAATCCCCCACCCAGCTGAGCAGCGTGGCCCTGGCACCCTTCAGCCCTGAACAAGCATTTTGAGCCTGATGTTCAATTGCTTTAAAGCATCAAGAGCTCTCACTGACAGGATCTAGACCTCCTGACTACTAGGCATTTTGTAATTAGGTGTTTACAAATAGCCTTTTTTTTTAGTCCTTATGGTATCCATTTAAAAAACAAAAAGCAAAAACCACAACAAAAACAGAACACAAATTTTTTTCTGCTTCCTTCTCTGTTGCTTTGGTGGTTATAAAGCAGGAATACACTTGACTTGGAACAGTGCAACATGCAAATTTCAATTAACATAAAACAAAAAGCAAACCAGTCTCTCTCCTCACTTCAATATACAGATTCAGCCTGTAATTCCTGCTAGGTTGTGATGAGAGAAGGATACCGGATCATTTTTTGTTTATTCCTTTGCATGTTTACTCACATTCCTTTTTGCAGTTTACTACATCTTACTTTTTGAGGGCCGATGCAATAAAAGGTACATTCTTGTCCTCCAAGCTGGGCGGCCCCCAGAGAGACACGATGCTGGCATATCACAGCAGGCAAATCCAGCCTCCGGGAAAGGCTGGGCAAGCAGAGAAGGCAAAAGTCTTCTGGCAAAAGAATTCTCCAGCAAAGAGTCTGTGGAAGTCAGGAGAGCTTGTTCCTCTCCAAGCCTCTGATGGGGTTGGCTCAGATGAAATCATTTCTTAATTGACTGATCTTGTTTTCACTGAAAGACTGGAGAGAGAGTTTAACTAGGTAAGACCAGGTGACTAGGTAAGACCAAATTTTCTCTCCTGAGGAAGTCTGTCAGGAACTGGCTCACAGTCCGCCTGTTCACAGGTACCTGGAGGAGCTGGACAAAAGGCTTGTGCATGTGAATTTCTCTTCAATGAGGGGGGAAAAAAAATAAATCGAGGAATGTCTTCAAAGCAATTTGATGATGTGTGTTTTTCCATAGATCTCTCTCAGGGCGAATTGTCGGAGGAGTCTGGTGGTTCTTCACTCTCATCATTATCTCTTCCTACACTGCTAATCTTGCTGCCTTCCTTACGGTGGAAAGGATGGTTTCTCCCATAGAGAGCGCAGAGGACCTGGCTAAACAAACCGAAATAGCCTATGGCACTTTGGATTCAGGCTCAACCAAAGAATTCTTTAGAGTAAGTCTGTTAAACCTCCATTAGAGCTTTTCTAAACTGTAAGTGCCTAATACACAGTTTGCAGTCGTTTGTTTTTACCCAACTGTAATAGCTGTTCTGGTGAAAGCTGCTTTGTGCAATCAGGACAGACCTGAGTGCAGATTTTAATATCAAAAGGCATTTTATGAAAAATGGGTGAGTTTGCTCAACCTGAAACATCTCAAGATGGAAAACCTGACCTCTGCTATCACAGGAAGGGGCTTTTTTAACACCAGTTTCAGAACCTCGGTCTGATGAGCAATAATGCAGTCATTAGCACAATATTTAGCAAAGACAACTCTTGGAGGAGTGATGCTCTTGACCTACTTGCTCTCTTTGCCCAGCTGGCAGCCGTTAATGCCGTCCGACGTTGGTGTGCACTTGCCAGAATGTGAAGGGGGATGGGAGGCATGTGTTGCCTTTCGTTTCTATATAGTGCATTGATTACTGCAATTGTTGCTATGCCTTCATTGCTCGCCAGCATCTGGCTGGGGCTGTATTAAGCAGTCAAGGCTGAAACTTTTGTACCCCAGAACACTGATGTATATTCAGCTTGGTTAGGGAAATGATGGGTTTGCAATATTTGGGGGTAGGGGTGAGTATACACTTTTATTTAAGATCATTCTTTCTTTCTCCACTTGCCAAGCCACATGCTTAACTGCAGAGAGTTTGGTGAGGGTCATTAAAAACTCTAAATATGACCTCAGACAACTTTTATTTATCTAAAAATGTTGCGACCCAAAAAGCTCGTATTTCTGGCCTTTCCAAGGGCAAACTGAAATGCTCAGCTCTTTCAGGGAGCTCTTGGTTCTCTCTCAGCGGTGCCAATCAGATGCCATTCAAAACAACATTTTTTGTGTGTAGAAAAGTGGTCAGTGCTGCAGGACTAATTATTGCCTGTCACGCATACTGGCCAGGTGCAAGGGTAAGGCAGGAGGGAGACAAAAAAATGTTGCTACTGTAGGCTGGTGAAATACTGAGTGCTCCTTGAATAAATGCTGATGTCTCCTTGAATTCGCTTAAAATTTCAGTACACGACCACACACGCATACATGTATGTATAAATCTGATGTAAAGCTGGAAGTGAACGGAAATGTATTTTATGAAGCTTTTATACTCTGACTTACTTGTATGTAATGTCTTTATATAAAAAATGATACTCGGTAGTTCTTAATTAACTGTGGTGCCTGGTACATTACAATGGCTTCTGTTTGTATTAAAATCCTGTAAGATAAACAGTGACCTTGTAAGGGTGACATGAGTGTGTAAAAATTTGCATTTCATTTAATTATAAGCCTGAGGCAGTATTATCTGCGCAGCAAAAAAGAGCTGAGTGGGCCTGTCAGGAGAGGTAGCACAACTTGATTAGAAATATTGGGGCTGTTTACAGTCACTATACTGTTCCTGGGGGGGAGGGGGGGGAATCTTCTTTTGAATATCTTGTTACCACTAATACAGAAAGAGGATTGTATGGGGGTGTTTCTTCATTTCCTTAATAGTTTGACATAACAAGGAAATCCCTTCTCACCGAGAGATCAAAGGAATGAGTGTTTCGTGTGAAAGGATACAAAGTCTGGTAAATGTGCGAATACTTTGTGGTGCTGTTAATAGTCTTGAGATGAGCTGTGACTCTCTTGGTGCTGGAGAAAGCAGGGCTGTAAATGAGGATGATCTGTCAGGAGCTGCCAGCTCCATCAGGCAGGGAGAGAAGTTGGATGGGGAAGGAGGAGAGCAGAGCCCTGGTAGGGGTCTAACGCCTGTGCTGGGCCATCCAAATGGGCCGAGTGGGAAGGAGAATGGGCCCTAAGTGGTGCTTCTCTCTCCTCGATGTTCTCAAGGCACACAACATAATTTCAGTTGTATTAACTTTTGCAGAGTAATTAATTCGAATAGAGTGATGCCGCCATGAAACTGTTGTAATTAGAGTCTTCTTCAGTTGATTTGAGAAGGGCAAAAGCTTTGCCGTAGATTAAATGCATACGTTCACATAAATACTTTGTTGTACAGACTTTATTAGCTACTTAATAAGATAGTAATGATGGCTGAAACTTGAAATAACTCTTAGAGGACACTTCGTTTCTGAGCACCTGCTGCACAGACTATGCCTGCTGTGTGGTTTGGGATGCTTTTCTGCCTGTAAGCTCCTTTCTCGCTACTACTAGAGCATCAGTGGGAGTGATAGTGGTCTGAGTCAGAAAAAGCCGTGAGTTCTCCTGGGCACAGTGTGATGCTTATTACCTCTGCGAGGGGAATATCCTCCTCCACGCGTTCCCCACCAGCGTTTAACCAATTTAAGCAACAGTTGGCTGAGCGGGTCCGGATCATCTACCCAGTGAGAAAGGAAGCTTCTAACGGAGGGGATGGCTCCGTGAGCAAGTTAGTGCAGTCCTTACTTACGCTGGTTGCCCATGTATATGTACACAGACTCTGGCTATAGCATGTGAGAGGTAGCTAAATCTTCCCTAGAGATGGGAGAAGTTACCTGGCTGTAAGCAGGAGGTCAGTGCGTGCGTAGAGGCACCAAGAACAGTAACTTGGCTTTGTAGCTGGGCCTTGGCTTCACACAGGAGGTGCAGGACAGTCTCTCCAAGATCCCATAAAGCAGCTTGTATAGGTGTATCTCTTCCTAGAGCTGTAAAGCTAAAATGTTTCTCAAACAAAGGTATTAGTCAGATATTGATCTTAACGGCCACTGTTGGCCAGTGAAAGGTGTGAGACTGACAACAGGAAGGAAAAATTGCCTCCTAATGCATCATAGAGAGACAACCTATAAATGAGCTTCAGATGCCCACCATCTCATCTGAGCGTGCTAGAAGTTGCTCCTTTAGAGCCTTCAGTCCATGACTCCTTTCTGCCAAGCCCATTTCCAACTAGGATCACTTTTGAAGGTTTCTTTTACAGTGTGGATACCTATCTGCTAGGAACTGGATCGATACCAGCACCTCATTTCAGATGAACAGATGGTAATGACTTTCAGCCACTTCAGACCTGGGCAGACTCCAGCTCGTGACCTATTTTATAGTCTTGGCTGTTTCCGTAAACATCGCAACGTCTCCCAGATAGATGCTATCCCAGCTATGTAGGTTAAAGCTAGATAGACCATTGCTGTTTCAAGCATGCACGATGACTGCTGTCGGCATGACGTTGCTCTCACAGTTACAACAAGAGAACCTGGTTTTTATAACAGTTTCATGCTCCTCACTTGTTGGTAACTCTGCATCAAGGCATTTGTCCCCCTGGTATATCTAAGAACCAAATGAGCCTTCCTGTATTTTTATGGTTGTTGCTTGTTTCTGCTCCGAAACATTTTACATTTTTCACTAATGAGCTTACAAAGGCATTTAAATGGCAATCAATAGATTACATCAATTCCCTTTTGGCTTTCAAAGGGCACTCATCTATATTGAAAAGGAAGAGAAAGAACTCCTCCTTAGATATTTATTAACATAAAGTCTTAGATTAAGGACTCCAAAATACCGCTTTCTCTTTCTTGAAAACTGCAGAGGCCTGTACTAGCAATTTCGAATCACTAAGCTACTACTTTTAAGGATGTATCTGTTAGAATAAACATCTTCTAATACATTCAGTTAAAGCTTCAGCATATCTGAGCAACTCATCAAATCAATATAACACCATTTAATCCAAATTCGACAGTGAGCCTCAGTATAATACCACAGTCTAATAGGTCTCACACCTCCAATATGCATGTATTCAAAAGGCATGACCTTTACAACCGATTAGTAATTCTTATGTAAACTTGGCTGTATTTAAACTTCAGTAGAAGCAGAACATGTTTCTAGACATTTAGAAATACAAATTACTCTTGAATTTATGGTGGTTTCTTTTAATTGATAGCAGATACCTGTATTAAAAGGCTTCTGTAAAATAATTTGCAAAGTATGTGTTTGATCATTGACAAACACAGCTGACCCACTAGTACATTTTACTGAAAAATTGAAGTTTCAGAAGGTGTCCTCGAAATTGATCTGATGGGACAAGGCTTTACAGGTTGAAATATTGAGGCAGGTAACGTGTAGCAAGATAGTGCATTAGGTCCTTCTCCCTTTTGTGGGAAATTGAAGGCGACTCATATCACACCACTGCCAATGTAGTTAATCACGGTTAACTAAAACTAAGGAAAAAGAAGACCTCAAAGGACCGATATTTTATTGTAGAACTTTGTCTTTTTCTCAGCAATAGTTTCAAGGATGTCCCTGACAAAACGACTCTACTATCCAATGGCTCCCCCGTGCCTCAGCTGAAATGACTTGCTGCTCTAAAGTCAGTTCCTAATTTTTTCTCCTGGAAGTGACATTAATTGCCAGGCCTGTTAGGAGTTTCAATAGAAAGGCCAAAGATCCTTTGGACATGATGGTTCCTGCTCTTACAGTTGGTTACTCCTACCCGGCACTGGTATTCAAGTATTGGATAGAAAGTTTGGCACTAACATTGCTTCTGCTGTCGATAAAGGCTTTTAGGCTCCATGCCTGGAGGAGTCAAATGGACTGACAGCCTTCAAGCACAGCTTAGATACCTCAGATATTATTTTTAGGAACTTTTTGCAACACGGTACGAAATTCACAGCTGAGACTGAAGTCTCCATTACTTCAGGGCACATGGGAGTGGTAGATGGCTTGAGGACACCGAGGAGTCTGCACATCTTTTCTTTATGCCTCCTGTGTGAAGGCTTCACTTCTCATTGCACTTGGATAGGCTGCCCCGAAACTTCAGTAATATTTTTCTCTGAATTAATGTTTTGCAAGAAGGCGATATTGTTCTTTTACGCCTTTGTGGGCATGTTCAGCATGTTCAGAAATTCCTCTTCATCAGTTTTCTCAAAAAATGGTTCTTTCCAAAGCAGGTTCAGATGTTAGGTCTTTCAGGACTTTGTATATACATAAAATACGATCTAAAACTACAATTTCTAGGATACACGAAGTCATGTTAAGGATGGCCCCTAGGATGATCCCCCTTTTTCTATGTTCTTGGTTTTATCAAGTAAAATGCAGCAGGAGCAGAGAGAAAAGCACAAGAAGCCCTGGTAAGAGGCTTTGCGTTTCTGTCTGCAGCTTTGGTAGCCCATGCTGAGGAAAGGTGCTTTGACATGGAAGTAGGTACCAGAAAAGGCATGTAAATGTGGTAAGGGGACTGCTGAGGTTTCTCGTGAAAAGAACTTTAAGTACAACTTGTTTAGCTAGTAAAACTGAAGCTGGTATAGAAAACAGTTTGTTCAAAAGAAAATAAAAAAAACACCAGACAGATTAGCACCAAAGCAGAAAATAAAGATTTATTTGAAAAAATTTATCTGAAAAAAACAGTGAAAGAACAAATGAATGAATTGACCCCAAATTCCTTAGAAATTAAAAAAAAAATGCTCCTTAAACCTATCGAAAGGATTTTGAAATACCTTCCGCTAAAAGCACTGGGGGCAACTAAAACCTCCACTCCTGTTCAGGCAGTGCTTTATAAGGGGCTGTACGAGGTGGGGCTGCAGTGGCAGGGGTGACACCGGGGGGTCCCTCCCGGCTCCAAAGAGCAAAGTGCTACTGGATCCCACCCCGGCTGGCAGCGTGCAGGGAGGACCGACTCCCTGTTACGGTCCCTCCCGGGTACGAGTGGGCTGTGGCAGAGGAGGCTGGTCCCACGGGGGGGCAGCCAGGCAGGAGCACAGCACCATCCCCGACCCATTAAGGAGAGAGGGAGAAATAATGACCGTAATGCGTTCGGAAGCACTAGCATGTTACAGCCAGTCATAAGATAAAGAGCTCATTGCGTTCCTCTGATGATAACATTGTGTGAAGACAAGAGGTGAGGGAAATAAATTCTACTAGTGAGTGGTTTAGGTAGGGAAAAGCCTTGAATTATGAACCCATAGCTGCCGTGTGATTTTTATGCATTCTGTGCAATCAAACAATATTGAGATCATCATTACAGCCTATTAAAAACGCCATGGTGAACTCTGTGCCTGCGGTGCTAAGGGTTTCATCTGTAGTTAAACTCTTTGATTTTTCATCTCAAAATTTATTTTGCTAGTGAAGATGAAGGACTTGTTTCTAGCACAGCATTCGTACAAACGCTCTGCTTTTGCCTTTGGATAAAACTATGATTAGCGGTTTTAAGCTTTCTGTGTTCTTGGCATCAAGCAAAACAACACAGTCATCATAACAAATGCCCGACAAAAATATTGAAGTGTGATTGTATTTATGGACTTTAAAGAACAAAACATCACAGAAAAGTGATAGCTTCAAATATAAGCTGTGTAGATTTTTAATAGGCAATGTGGCAGCGATTAATCAGAAAAAAAGTACTGTGGTTTAACTGTTTTTTAACACAGAAAGTGTGAAAATATTATTCACCTGTATATTCTAAAAAAGTTTGATAAGCTGGGGGTGTGCACAAATATGAAAAGGTGAATGTATGTGTGCAGAGAGATCACAGCCTCTCCGTTGCATGAATGATAGATAGTCTACTTGGGGGGGGCTTTCTTTTAATCTGTTGAACCTCCTTTCTGCCACATTGCTAACAGGCAGTTTTAAAGACAGCAGGAAATCAAATGTGACATAATTACAAAAGAAATGGTTTCCCATGAAGTGATCTAATGTCTTTAAGCCTATAGATTGGAGAGGAAAATGTCTCCTTATGGGAGCTAAAATTAACATCTCATCCATCATCCACTCCTTGGAAAGGAAACATTTGGATGGTACAGGGGTTAAGATGGCTGAATCATTTTACTAATTTCAGCAGACAAGCCAGGATTTAACGAAGCTTTCAGTAAACACTTAAATATTTGAATAAATCTCTCCTTTATCTTCATAACAGATGGCATTTGTCTATCAGCTCTACTTGTGTTTGTGGTTTAGACTTTCCAGCTCACCTATGTCTTGATACTGCTCAGAAGCTGATGTCTTAAGAGCAGGTTGCCGGCTGCGCTGTAGAGGTGCACGGTTTCCTTGGGTCCAGCAGCGGGTGGGGATGCAGCTGATGGTGAAGCCCAGCACAGCAGTGGGTTAACGGCATAACTGCGTCTGCACCACAGAGCCGAAGCAGAGAGCGCCTCGGGGAAAAATCACTTGCTGTTTGAATGCTCTACTTTTTGGAGAGCAGCTCTATGATAATGATAATGACATTGCTCAAGACAGCAAGGACCCTGGTTTTTCAAGTCTCTCCTGCTTTACGTAATGCTGCTGTGTCACATTAATACATGCTTGTTAGGGATTCATTTAAAATACATGGGTGCTGATAAATTACTCACAGCGCTGCTACTGTTACTTTTGCATAATTAGAAAATACATGAAGGTTTAGAAACTCTAATGATGTGAATATGAAACATCCCCTCTTGGAGTCCACTGGGATTTCTCCGTCATTGCCTATATATTGGCCTATTCTGTCTGGAGCTGAAAACTCATTAGACCTGACAGTGTTCAGATCGTGTGCTGGAAACGCCGTTCTCTTAATTTATTACAGGCCAAATCCAGAGCAGGGCTGGTGTGCTGCTCAGTTGCCCAGACAAGACTACTCCGTGAAATATGTCACTGCTGGAAAGATGCCCCTTGGCCTGAAGACTGACGTAATCCTTCCCTCCGGCTCGGGTGCGTGCTGCCCCTGCTCCCCAGGCAGACGGACAGGCAGACAGACAGACATCCATCCCTGCAGAGCGCGGCTGTACTGATCCCCACCGGTGCCACCCAGCCCCTCTCGTCTCCCCGCACAGCCTCGCAGCGTGCGTCTTTGGGGTGAGCGCTGACCGAGCTCTGGCTCTGGCCATGAGTCACAGAGGATTTACAAAGGCAGCTTGTCTCTTGGTGAAGACTTTCATTTTAATTTCCCGATCAGTATTGCAACAAGGAATGGATGGCAGCAATTAAAGTGAGGAGATGAATACAGACGTAGACTGAAGTTCAGTGTTGTGCCAGGAAAGGACGTCTTAAAATCTTGATTTACATTCTGCTGCTCAGACTGACGTGGCAGCGGGCAGCCCTGGGGTTTGTAGGCCTGATCCTTCAGCTCTCTGGGCTTCATTTGCCCCAACTGGGAAAGGAAAGTGCCATTTCTAAAGCAGAAGTTATAACGTCGTTAATTTGAACAACAAACCGACATGACTATGTCTCTCATCGCAAACTTTACCAGTTCACCCTTTCTTTTACATTTATGCACATGTTATCAAAGATTTGTGTAATCCCACAAATATACAGACTAGTTTACATACACATGCTTGAACCTTGCTTATCTGTAGCATCCCACAAATTCATAAACCGTGGGTAGAGTTTGGTAGATTTGGAGGTTGGCCTTGCTAAGAGAAATGCCCTGTGCATGCTCATGGCATCTGACCTACTTTCTTCTGCTGAGAACGTAATAAAAACAAGTGGTTCATGTAATGATGGGATTGATTTTTCTGCCCATATAGGTAAGTAAATTGCTGGCAACACAAGTTATCTGTGGCTAAAAGCTGTGACATTGATCTATTAGACTTTGCCCTATGACCTTCAGTAAATGACATCTCTGCTTTCATGTTCACACTTCGGAAAGGGGACTAATGGTACCCTCTGGCCTTTGTGAGACCTATTTTCACCTTGTCAGTAAAAAGCTTGGAAAACTCAGGCAGAGGGACCTGATAATATTTATCATGTTCTTATTATTAATGTAGCACGTTAGGCCAGCCTCCCTGTGCTCCAGAGCTGGCACTGGGCTGGGGACTCTGACCACTGTCCCTCGCTCCTCCCAGAGGCAGCGATGGAAAGGGTGACTTGACATCAGGCTTGCGGGGGAGCAGAAAAGCCTTATCCAAAAGACCAAGACAGTGGTAGCCACTCCGTTGCAGTTTGCCGAATTGAAAGTCCAAGAAAGCAACTGCCTAAAACTGATGAATCTCAAAGTGATCCTCAAGCCAGGCAACAGCGGTGGTACCAAGGCATTTTTTTCACTCCTGTTTAGTAACTTGCTTTTTAATGGTTCATAAGCTGCTGGATTCATTAGCTGCTGTAGAAGAGCTAATTGCACACGTGGAAGAAAAGCAATGAGTGATGATAATGAAGCTAAGGTTCACACTTAACTACCTAAGTTCATATCGGTGAGGTGTGCCTCTATATAAAGGCAGCATGTATCATTCAGATTAAATACCTGCCCTGTTTTTAGTGTGGACCTTTGTGTTTTGTATCAGCAACATTTGTCTGACTTAGGGCTATAAATTGCCCTTGTTAAAGAGCTGTAAAGTGGCCATAGGGCTGGTGTAACAGAGGAGTGTGTTAACTCTGCTGCGTTAGGTCCTTTATCGATGTCTCTGCCTACCTTTGTGTGCGTGCCGTGGTCGGGATGCTCCGTCCACTTTGGACTTGTCTCACTCCCGTTTGCTGCACTTCCCTGTTGGATTTACTGCATTTCTATGGATGCTGGCCTACTCCAAAGTGTATTAAACTTTATGTAGCCTACACACAGCCCTGAGACCAGGCAGCTGTAACTGGCTTCCTTCTGGGTCTTCTCCCTCTCCAATATGCCCGTTCCATTTCTTACTCTGATATTGACCAGCATGAAACGTTATCCTGTTCTTCCTTATAGCCCACCTCCTGTATTACTGGAGGGACCTTATCTCTTTCTCTCCTCCCTCCTGTTTTTTAAGCTTGTTTATCGCTCTCTTAGTTTTGAAGACAGAGGTAAAAAATTTAACATCAGTATAATCTAGAATTTTAAACATAGAAAGTAAAAAAGGGAGAATATATAAATGAATTTTAAAAGTAAAATTGATTTGGATGAATTTGGCTCATGACTGATCAACAATAATCACCTGTAAGAGAACATTTTGAGCTTGACTGCTGGGAAATAGTTTTCTAGCACCTGTCATAAGAAACAAAGGACCGTTTGTTTGGTTTGACCAACTAACAGGTTGCCCAGAGAAGCTGTGGCTGCCCCATCCCTGGAAGTGTTGAAGGCCAGGTTGGATGGGGCTTTGAGCAACCTGGTCTGGTGGAAGGTGTCCCTGCCCATTGCAGGGGGGTTGGAACTAGAGGATCTTTGAGGCCCCTTCCAACCCAAACCATTCTGTGATTCTATGATTTTGGTCATTTTAATAAAATATCCCAAGGGAATGCATGAGGCGGGCGTTTTGAAGAAGACCTGCAGGTTGCGGAGGAGGTAACAGAGAGAGCAAAATGTTCTAAAATAGGCAAAGGGCATCCCTGTAACACACAGAGGAAAAATGCTGGTTCTTTCAGATGTAATAGCTTCACCGCTACTCAGTAGTGGAGGAGGTGACGCAGTGTCACTTTTAGCAGAAGCGCGAGACAGATGTCTGCAGAGGAGGAAAGGTAATTCAGTCAATGGGAGAGGGCTTCAGTCACGAAGATATTCTAGGGCTAAATTTAACCATTGTCAAAGAATCGTCCAAGATGTGCTGCATTTTGCAATAGATCTCTAGGCTGTTTGAGTTGTGCAAAAGTGAAACCAAGGCATCTAGTCCCACCTAGCTGAAGCTAGGTTTGCAGGTGCTGGGTTTTTGTCATTGTTGAATGGATTGAAGAACTAACCGCAACTGAGAGGTAAACTTGCCTCCTTCCTGCTGCCTGTAACGCGCACCCGGCCCCGTCCAGCTGCGCTTTTTGATGCTATGGCATGCTGTGGATTTGTTTGGTTTTCCATTTCAGTACTGGAGCCAACCACACATCAAAACTAGGAGAATTAGAATGAAAGATGGTGTTAAAATTGTGGACTGATTGAATTGACACCTTCTTTTGAAATGAACGCGTTACTGCCCAGAAGCAAGGTGTATTTAGGTACCAGTTAGTAATGGGCCAAGTGGAGTGACCCCTGGGCATGAGAGCTGCTGGCTCTGCTGACACGAGAGGGAGCTGCCTGCACCCTTGCGCTGAGATGTCTGTGGCTCGTACTTCTGCATAAACATCTCCAAATAAAGAAAAAAGCCAGCACTATTGACAAAGCAAAGGCCAGCTCTATTTATATCTCGGTAAGCCTGCGATAATGAAAAGACGCTTTAATGTGTCCCAGGGCCTAGATGAAACACTGAAAATGTTGCTTTTAAGAAAAAAAATGATAATAATATCCCCTTGAAATCCTGAGGGAATGTGTGTGACGGACTTCTTGAGAGCAATATCAAAGGAAAGAAATAAGAGTTGCAGAACATAGGGAGTTACTGCAGTTATGGGCTTTGAATTGGTTTAAATCTTTGCTTTTAAGCTTTTTTTTCTAAACACCTCTTTAAAAGTAACCCTTTAATGAGAGGGAAAATATTTTATTGCCACTGAACTCTGGCAGCAGTGCAGATCTGTCAGACCTTACTTTATTTTGGAGTGTAAATCCTTTCTCTATGGTTGCTCCTGTTGTCTGGCCCCTCTCGCGGGTGTCAGACTCCTGGGGGTGCACACAGGGGCTGGGGGGGCGGCGTGAACGTCTGCAGAGGAGGACAGATGGGTGCAAATGTTCTTTCGGCACAGGATTTGCAGCTTTATAGTTAAAAAGGAAAGAAATTTTCCTTTTCTGAAAGTCTTCTAGAGGCTTCTGGGGTTTTTTTGAGGCAATTGGAAAATTGGGAAAAGGGAAATAGTTACTCAAAATACCGTCTTTCATTTCATCTCCTTGCATCTTTGACCAGCTTTATTCAACTGATTGGTTCATGTCGTTGAGCAGGTGTAAAATGTGGCTCCCAGGGCAGAAGATGCCCTCAAGCACTTCTGAGCGGGTTTGCAGGTTTCACAGTTCCTCTGGTAGCACTGTCCCTCTCTCTAGGAAGCCTCATCACAAATCATTTTTCTGGCATCATTATGAATTTGGGGGAATGGCTGCAGAGAGCAGCACTAACCGAGCAGGTCGCAGCAGCCGGAGTCCATCACCTCCCTGGTCCCTGCTCCCGGGACATCCACGGGTCCTCACCCAGACTCCCCCAGCCTGGCTCTGGCCACTCCAAAACCAATACGTGCCCGATGCATTTTATTTTTGCCTTTCCCAGTCAATACCTGCTGTGTTCATTTCTACCTTGCATTTTGTCTACTTCCACTAGGTCAGACTGCTATACTTATTTAGTTAATTTGATAATAACAGGATATTATGAAAATCCCACTTGGCAGAAGAAGAGGCGGGCAATGATCATATAGAAATGTGCTGATTTTTATTAACCACATCATCCAAAAGAGTTAAATGAAGGGAGCAAATTGTAAAGCTTAGGCTATTTGTTAAAGTTGAAAAGAGATCTGGTTTTGAGTCGTGGAATTTGGTTTTTGAAGCATGAATGATGATATTCACCCTTTGCCCTTGGAGTAGGGAACGTGCTTTGTTTGGACCATTTGCAGCCCTGAGCGTGCTGTTGGCACTCATCAGATAACTGTTATTATTAACAATGCACAGATGTATTGGCAATTGCTTTCAGGTAGTCAGGCCAGCTGGAAAGAGTATGAAAAAACTTATTAAAGACTGATATTCTAGTGTGAGTTAGAAGATGAAAAGGAAAAGAAATTCTGGTTTATCTGTGTAATTAAAGGCATACTCTGCAGAGGAAAACAAGCAAAAGCATATGTAGTGCATGCACAATTTCTGAAGGCTAAGCACTTCAGCTTGCTGAGAGATACAAAGAGAAAGAGTAAAGCTGTATTTCTGCCTTCCTTTTGTCCTTTAGATGCCCGTTTGCAAATATAAACGGGCAGGTGCGTTTGTATTATTTATGTTAAAAGAGAATGCAGGTTGTAAGGACAAGCACCTTGAAAGTAGGACACGCCAGAATCGCCATTGCTCAGGCAGTCTCTGTGTTGGCCAGCCGGGATGTTTCTGTGACCTTTCTGCGTGAGGGAGCCGCACCAGAGGAGCGGGCAGGTCGGCCGTGGGCAGTGCCGTGCCTTGGACCCTGCTGGTGCTGCCGGCTCGGCCGCTTGCACAGGGGCACGCGAGGACGGTGGCAACCACTGAGCCAGTGGTGGCCTCTGGTAGCCCTGGGGTCCCCACGACCCTGCTGGTGGGTGCCTGGGAGCCGTGCTGTGCCCTGGGCAGCTCCCAGCAGGGAGGGAGGTGTGAAAATGCCCCAAGTGCATTAATGGGGTCGTTGGAAAAGCAGGAGACCCAGGTCATTGTCCTCGGAGAGGGCACCTCGGGTAATTGGTGATAAAGCAGCTAGCAGTGTGTTTTAGCTGCTGGCCCGTGGGTGCCTGATGGAAAGCCCCAGCGAGACGTTTCTCCGTGGGCAGGACCCACGTTCCCGCTGTCAGCTGGGGCTCGGAGCTGCCCCTGTCCAAACCCAGCGGGGTGGGGCTGGCAGAGGCAGCGGGGCCGCGAGCAGACCCTCCCCGACAGACGCTAGGCTGCCGCGCTTCCCCCACACCTTCAGAGCCACTGTCCTCATCGCAGGTTGTTCAGTGTTTATTCTTGCAGGGGGAAGCCAGGAAAATCCCCTTTTACCTGTGTAAGGACCATCTATATCCCCCTTCCTCCCACTGCTTTGCTGGACAAAGGCATACAGCCCATCTTTAGCCAAGAAGTGCCCTCAGCTGAAATCCCTCTTGTTTTTCACACCCAGCACCCAGCCGGCTCCTAACGAAGCTGCACTGTATTGTTGTCTCTCTGATTTCCTGTTGTCGATTGGGCTGATTTTAATTGATTTGCATTTTCAGTTGTTTTTCAGCTCATCAGGAAGGATAATTAAAATTAAATCTTGCCCTCCATGCTCCTCTCCATCCGTCGTAGCAACACTGGCAGAGCATGTTAATCTGAAGAACGGCGAAGGCAGGGCTTACTCCCTGTGAAATGTTTGGAGGCTGGTTGTTAAGCATTACATTATTCAAAACATATTAAATTGTCCTGAATGAGGAGGAAACATGTCTCAATCATCAAGCTGATGGACATTAACAGTCTTCTGCCACAAGTTTGTTAAATTTGAACTAGATTTAGCTATTGCCTGCCTCATTCCCATTCTGCAAGGAAGCTGAGGACAGGAAATTGGCATGGAGTAGGAGGCATAAATTCGAGATACCCACAGCTTGGACCGAAAGCCTTATATAAATCCTTTGGATTTCCAGACTCCAGAGAAATACAGTTGGCATTACTGCCTTCTGTTGACCGAGCAGGAAAGTTTAACTGGTAGTCCAGGATGCAAACTTAAGAGTCTGGAGGTGGCTTTAAGATCTGAGGGTGGTTTAAATGTTATTGGTGAGGAGGAGGGAGAAGGGGAAGTAACACATTTCTCAGCGGTTCCAGGTTTACCAAACCTGTATGCTGAGCTAGAGGCTGTTAGGATTGGCTCAGTCTCAAAAGGAGGAAAACAGAAAAAAATATATTTATACATGACGCACAAGCAGTTACCCAGCAATTTTTTCAGCTTATTGCTAATATTTGTGTTTGCTGTCTTTTGGGAAAACGTGAAACTGAATTTTGAAATTTTGACTACTGATTCATAAAGGATTTTGTAATTGCTATTTATATCCCTCATATGAGCATCACTATTAGAAGCCACTAGAGCTGTCCTTGTCTCCTGTATCATAGACCTGCCGTTGCCGCTGTGAAAAGCAGAATCCTGCCTTGCTGGGAATTTGTCATAAGCAAATGTCAGTGTTTTCTAGCTGCAAGTTTGCACAAAAACCAATGCTGAGGATTTGTGCGAAAACGAGAGGCTTCTTTTGCATCTGTTGGCCGTGATGGATGAGCTAGGATTTAGCATCCTCCCTCTGGTTCGGTAGCAGAGCAGCATGCAGGCAGATAAACCCACCGCAGAGCAGGAACCGAGGCGCTGGGACGGGCACTCACCATCTCTCATTCTGCCTGCCAGGCTGCCGATTACATGACAATTAGTAGAATAAATGTCTGAGATATGTTTCCCCCTCCCCAACCATTTTATGATTTGGTCATTGTTCAAGAGGCAATGTGTCTCTTTCCGAGCTACCTTGACTTTCTTATTTGCTAGCCTTAATCAGTTATAGGGTGTTAATGATACCTCTAAGCCGACTAAGCCCAAGGAGCTCAGTCTCATGTCCTTGCCAACATGGCTCTTCATTTCCCTCCTTTCGTCTCTCCCAGAGGTCAAAAATAGCCGTCTACGAGAAAATGTGGTCGTACATGAAGTCGGCCGAGCCCTCAGTGTTCACCAAAACGACGGCGGACGGGGTGGCGAGGGTGCGGAAGTCGAAGGGGAAGTTCGCCTTCCTGCTGGAGTCGACGATGAACGAGTACATCGAGCAGCGCAAGCCCTGCGACACCATGAAAGTTGGCGGCAACCTGGATTCCAAGGGCTATGGTGTAGCAACCCCCAAAGGCTCAGCATTAAGGTGGGTGGAATAATATAACAATATCCATGTTGTTATAGTATTCCACCTACCCTGATGTATTGTGTTGTCATTTTCTTTCTTGTGGATTTTGAGGTAACTTTAAAGTTTAAAATCTTCAATATTCCATGGAGTTAAATAAGACGGTAAATTATGGTTTCGTTTATTTAATGCATCCATTTTTTTAGTGTTCTCTTCGTGTTGTCCTTTCTGATTGTTTGTTGCTGTTTTAATTTTACAGTTCAATGGCTTTTTCAATTTAAATGGTAAAAGCCGAGTTAACCTGCCATATGTGACGAATGTTAACTGCATGATGTGGTGTTCTTGTTACTTTTTTTCTCAAAGACGATTTCCCCATCCCGCACACTTCAGTTTTGAGCAAATGTTATCCTCCATGCCACCTTCCAATATTTAACCCTGTATTTGCTGTACAGACATTTTGATAGCTCCACGTTCTGTGAAATTTTAGCCAATTTGTCCTCTTGTGCTCCTTTTTTTATACGTTACGATTTCCTAAGCATTTGTGCATTTTTTCTTACAAGTTATGTTTTATCGTTTCAAGAAATGCTGTTAACCTGGCAGTATTAAAACTGAATGAGCAAGGCCTCTTGGACAAATTGAAAAACAAATGGTGGTACGACAAAGGAGAGTGCGGCAGCGGGGGAGGTGACTCCAAGGTCAGCCTCAATGTCACCACAATCGGGTACCTTAGCAAAGAGTAATCGGCAAGGCTGTTATTTTACTTCTCAAGGAAAAAAAAAAAAAAACCACGCAGATTAAAACCATTTGAATAATTGTGGTGGGGGAAAAAAAAGCCTTTTGCTTGCCCAGTAGCTCTTTGAAAAGAAACGATCTTATTTAATATCGTCAGCAGGTTTGGTCAAGCTTGGAAACCTTATTTAACCAACAGATAGAAAGTCCAGTATTGGTGGGACCTAGGCAGAGCACATCAGTACTTGTAACTGTACAAGAAGCCAGTGATCACATCTGGCCGCCCTACTAACCCCTGCGGACGAGGCTTCGGTCCTTTGCCGTGATTTAGCTGTGATGCAGAGTGATTTTTGAGAGGCTTTTTTCACCAGGATCAGCTGTGCCAGCCCAGACCTGGAGGCAAGAGGGCTTGCTTCTCCTTTGCTCTTTTGAGGAGGGGTCAAGCAAACCAATACCAGCACATGCTGCTTTGCTGGCCTGAACTGGTGCCACCGGAGGCCCTGGGAAGAAGCCTGGTCTCCAGAGAAGAGCTGCTTGGTGGGTCTGTAGCTCAGGGAAGGAAAGGGTGGCTGCTCATCTCATTTCAGCGTGGGGTCAAGAGATGAGAAACGATCATAGCAAAGACATAATGTTATGCAGAGTTGGTAGTCACCCGTTAATGGTAAAATAATCGCAATAACGGTAACGTGTAAGGAGTTAGAGCTTGCAATAGGAGAAGCTGAAACAAGAGAGTTGTTGCTTGCAACAGGGAAGTATATGGATACACTAAACTGGAGATGAATCTTAAGGAAAGAGGTATTGGTAGTTTTGCCTAGAATATTCAAATGTCACCTTTTGCACACCACTGACCAGTCTTCTGCACCCACCTGTGTGGGAGCACTGCCTCTGTGGTTGCTGTGCTTTTGATACAGATGTGGATTAAAATCCTAGCTCCTGTCACAGCAGTGGCAAAGCTGCCACTGCCTTCTGCTGAGCTGAGGCTTCCTCCGGTCTTTCAGGCAGCCCGGACAGTAGCAAGACTCTCAAAGTTGCTTTAATGAGCTCATGTATTGCGTACTTTCATATTGCCAATCTTACCCTGTAAAACTGGCAATTTCTGCAGTCTTTCACCTGGTGACAAGAAGCTGTAGCTGGAGTGGGCTGCGTGCTATTGGTCACCTTGGGTACAGGAATTATCAAGAAAATTAATTTAAAATATATTGTTATACTGAAAAGTACTGAGATTAATTTTCATAGTGACACTCTCCTACAGCTAGTAAAACCAGTTCCTTAGGGAACAATAACTCCTAACCTCTCTTATAAAAATGCTTCATCTTTGGTCCAAAATCAATAACAACAGTATTTTCAGTAAGCTGCAGTTTCGGATGATTACTGTGAATTACTGCTGCATTCTATTAACGAGAGTTACTTACAGATGGCTACGTAGGAAATTGCTCAGCTACTCATCTTTGATGTTAGCAAAAGCCACTGTGTAATAATAAAGGAAGGAAAACCTCTTGAGTTCAGGTTTCTTCACCGACTGGAGGTCCGCAGTGCTCGGCAGCAGCCTGGAGATGAGCGCGAGCTTTTTTCTGCTTTTTAGCTCTGCTGCTCATCCTTCACGCGGCATTTTTATGTAATGTTATACTTGCCAGTATATTAAATGTTTAATATTCTCCTGGGATCTAGCACCTCATTGTCTAATGCTGCCTCCATGAAAGAAAGCTCTTTGTACAACCAGCTTCAATGAACTTTATTGCTTTGAGTTCATTGAATTAAACCCAGCCAACTAATGCTTGCAGCCCTAAGGAAACTAAAAAAGATTTTTAAAATGGTCATAATTAGGGCAGGGTTTTTGCTTGTGCTGCAAGACCTTTAACAAAGAGCGATACCATCCATTAGCAAGCCCTTGGCCCTGGTCAGTGGCTGTTAAGGGAGTGGAGTCAGGTGTGCTGTGGTGCCACGGAGAGGTATCCCCTGAAGAGGGAAGGGGAGCAAACATGATGACACATGTTTTGCTGTTTTAATCCGTAACTCGCAAAGCGCTGACTTTCCGCAGTTTGTCATCACCCGCTGTGATGAAGGACTGCTTGTTTCTTTGAGCTACAGACGTCGGCTCTCGGGGGCACAACTCAGCCGGCAGAAGTCCCTGGGGAGCAGAACATGGGTCAGCTCCTCCTTGGGAGGAGAAAATCCCGCAGAAGACTAAGCTAGGGGAGGCGAGGAAGGGTTTAGTTGTTGTTTCTAGAGATGTTGTAAATCAAAGGGCTTTTTCATTATGATGTACCTTTTCTTTTGAGGTAGCATTTTGTAGGCACTGAATGCTGCAGGCTGCGATACCACAGCATTGCGGCGGACAGGCAGATGCCTTCCTGGCAGCACACACCCCCGTCATCGGCCGCTAACCCCGAGTTCAGGCTGTGCCCCAGCCCTGCGGGACCCTCGTTGCCCTCTTGGGGAAGGCAAGCACTGGTGCTGCCCTCGGGGTGCTGTGACCCTGACAGTCTTGCTGGCCTCTCTCTCCTCCTCTCCGTCATCCCACCAGAAGCGTGAGTTGCCCTGGTCATCTCATCCTATCTCTCCAGTTAATTGTTTATATGAACATGGCTTAATTTATAGAGCATTTCAGAGAAGCTGCTTCAAAACTGTTCTTTTTTTCCCTTGTCCCTTAAAGGAGGTGGGGGGAATTGAATCAGAGAGGACAGGGTGGTGAAGGTGCCTCAGGTGGAGATGCAGGCTGTGCACCCCATCACACAGGGGGGCATGGGGACCATTACTCACTCAGGGCAGCTCTCTCTACCGGCTAAGCTGACAGACCACCTCTCTTAGCTTCGCCAGTAGAGACCCAGGCTTGGGAAATTGCCGCCCTGAGTCTGTAATCAGCTGCTTCCTACCTACTGCCAACAAGGTGTGTGTAGCTGTCAGTCATTATGGACTGATGGTGCCTGTTCCTTAAGCTGAATTCCTTTGTGCAATCTGATATTTTAGCTTCCGCTGAAAGCCAGAGGTAAGTGTGCAGCCTGTTTGCTTGTGCCAGTGCCCGTTGCTGTACCGCGAAGGACCCAGTCACTCCGAAAATGCCCTCCCATCCTCATCCTCCCTGCAGTTTAGCATGCAGTTTGCTTGTGCTTGGAGATGAATGATTCTGAGTTGTGAGTGCACCTCTTGTTATTGTATCTTCATCGCCACTGAAAAATGAAACACTGACTTCAAATTTCACCAGGATTTGAGTCTCACAGCAGGAAAAAGAAAAGGTATTCAATTGGCTTTCTGCAAGTTTTTTAATCTATTCGGTTACAGAGACTGTAACGGCAGTCCTGTGAGCATCCCATGTTCCTCGGGTCCACTTGTAATTTAAGACTAAAGAGATTGTGCTGTTTTAATGAGATTATTTTAAAGGCCTCAGCTGACACATGTCTCATTTTCAGTGCTACCAGTATATGCCCGTGCTGGTGTGGAGCAGTGGGTGCCCGTCTGCCCTGCAGTGTCTTGGCTGTTGGTACTGCCCTGGCGAAGGGAGTTACCCCATTTTGGTAGTGGTCGTTATTTAAGAAGTCCGAAGGGAAACATGCTCCATCCATATGTAATTTATCTGTGATGCATGTCAGTACGTGTGGGCTGACTTGGCTGGTGGAGACATTCTGGTACGTGCATCAAAATTTGTTCACTTAGCTCTCCTAAATGAGCGTGAATTTAGTTTCATCCGTTGGATTCATGGCAAAATTATACCCTCTTCAAATTCTCTTACACATGCGAGCTGAGTTCTCAGTCGTGAGAGAATGCAAAATAGCAGTTATAAAAAAAACATATTCCAGGAAATATGTTACAGTGTATTATGAGTTTGGAAACTAATTATTTTGTTTATTACACAATCCTATCATCTCAGAGCTGAGTGATGGCTGAATAGGAATTTAACAAGAAACAGACAAAAGGGGATGCAGGCGGCGGTAGCAGGCTGAGTGACTTAAGTGAAACTAATTATTCAGTTGCATAGGAACAATTTTCTGCTAAGATACATTTCTGTAGTTCTACTGTTGATACATTTCTTGTATTCTTACACCTTCATGGTAACATTTAGTGACAACCAACACAGAAGGAGAATGTTTGAGTGCAGCACCTCGCCAACTTCGCATGCCAAGATTCCTTGCTAATTATTTGACTTAATGTCTTTAAAATATCCTTTTTTAGGCTGACATCTCTTGTGGAATACATCTGTGAAATGACATGCGATGTAATACTACATTTTTAAGTTGTTTCTTTTTAATCGTAGGACTACTTTCCAGCGTGCTAGTTGAGTTCTGCCCTCAGAGCCATGCTCCATAAAGCGTCACATTCCCAAGCCTGTCTGAGCTGTGAGTGTGGCCATTAGCAGATGGGATTTGTTCCCCCATTTCTCTGTGCGATTTTGCTTTGATACATTTTCAGCACAGCCGTTAGCATTTGCGGCATAATTTTTTTAAGTGGCATATTTTTAGAAGAAATCTGTTATGCATTATTTTAGATGATACCTGACATCTGAAGAGCACCACTGCCAAATGTGTTGTGCTTTAAAGAGAACATTTAGGGAAATGGCTATCTTAAAAAGATGCAGCACAATTTATTTGAGCAATTTGTTTGAAATTATGTTCATCAGCATGAATTTACTTGCCACCTATTCTATAGGCCTGGGTTATGAGCTGGAAAAAGATAAAATGGCTGGTCAGACCCGGTGATAGTAGCACAGAGCTAATTCATGCTCAGAGCTAGCAAAGTAATATGAAATTATCGTATTGTGCAAATTAGTGACAAAGCAAATGAATACTTTAAAAGGAAGATGTCAGAATATTTGTTTAATTGACAGCTATTACTTTATAGCATATTAGGAAATAATACTGTGTAGGTTTTGTGCCAATAATGAAGTCTTAATGCTCTAGGAGTTCATCGGAGCATCTCGCTTAGAGCATTGCCGATTAGGGCAGAGCGCCTGCTCTGGTTTGCAGAAGTGTCTGTGCTGTTGTGCAGATTGTTTGAGGGTATTTTCCTAGGAATGTAGCTGGGAGACTCAGAACAAGAATTTGGGACGAGCAAGTTGCCCAGGCTGGGAAGGAGCTGGTGGAGTCAGGGCTGGCGTCTAAGAATTGGGAACCGTTTTGTTTTGCCTGTATAACTTTTAGCATCACAGGGACTCGCTTTGCTGCCGTGACGAAGCTGGACCTGAGTGTGCAAGGAAAGGTGCTTGTGCAGTGTTACCTGCGGCAGAGCTGGGCCTTGTGCCGTCACACTACGTCCTGCCTCTATGGCCACAAGAAATTTTGAGAGAGACTTGTGACTCATGCACTCATTTTGATAATACCTGTGGTGCTTAACAGTTAATTTCCGGAAATTGCTTGCATGAGCAATTACAATGCATATTACAATGCATATCCTGCACTGTAAGCGTCGGTGTGGGAAAAGCCAAGGCAGAGCTCCTTGGGACTGAAAAAGGAAAAAGGAAGACCAGCAGATGGAAGTGGGGCTCCCAGCGGCAGGAGCAGGGCCCTTCCTTTGAACATCTCCCTGGGGGTCTGGGCTTGGCTGTTTCTTCTTTAACAGTAACTGCTGTTGCTTTACATACAAAGGGAAAAGTAAATGCCTTTCTTCTTCTTCTTCAAAGTAATTCTAATGTTTCAACATCGAGCTCGCATGGACGCAGGCACTTGTGCTGCTCTGATGGATTGCTCAGCGCTTGTCAGCACTGTAATCATGGGTCGGACACCTCTAGCTTTATAGGAGCGACGTAGCTGTTCCTTGAATGTCTTGTGTAGCCTTTGGACTAAGCAGCGCCTACCTGCAGCCTGCTGAGGAGCCCGAGAGCAGGAGTCGCAGAAGATGCCGTCCCAAGAGGAAAATAAATCATAGAAGACAGGGGAAAAAATGGATGTGTCTCTAGAAAGAGAAGGTGAGGGGATAGCCTGCATGCAAGGTAAGTTGAGTCTCTTGCTCATATCCATCCAGGTTAGAAAGGATCCAGGCAATGCCAGGAAAGATGCACGTTGCTGTTTGAGATGTTGTAGGTTTGAGCGTGACGTTAAGCATCTGCCCTCCCTTATTCTGCCTCCCTGTTCGGGTGCCTCTTCCTCCCATCCCCTCACCACAGCTGGTACCTCCAGTCTCGGGCACTGCTGTAAATGAACTACAGTGACTTGTTATGGCTTGCGTTTCCTAATCCAATAGGCAGGTATTATTGCATTAGCACTTGGCACTTCTATTAAATTATGATCCTGTTAGTACAGAGTTTAATTTGTTTGAGCTACATTTATGAAACATATAAATATACTTTCCTAGAGACAGTTGCTGCTGCCAAACAGAGGCTGCAAACGCTCTGCAAAGAGTGGAGGAACTTGCAGTCTCAGCTGGCCCATGCAGGTGTATTCAGGGAGCGTACAGGTGTTAAAATGGCATCGTGCATCTGTGACTTCCACGTTGCAGCATATACAGCAACAGTTAAAATATCTGAATTTAAAATGCATACCTAATTACTGCAAGGAAAAACCCCACCAGTTCCACAAGGATACAGTGATTGCTCCAACCTGCCTCTAAAAAAAAAAAAAGGAAAGAAAACTTGAACTTACCGAAACAACACTATTTATGGAAAAATACAGTAATGAAGACTAGAGCAAAGTTCTGTTATGGAGAGCTATTGCAGCTACTAAATACTCAACAGTAACTGAAAAAACGTGTCCCCTAATAGATCATTTGCATAGCGCTCAAAATGCCATTGCAAAACATGCGTTCAGCACCCTTTGCAAAGGGTTTACAGGCATTTGCCATCGGAGCAGAACTGAAAGCCGGTGTGGCTGTGCCAGGGTCCGTAACGCCCTATGAACAGAAGCAGCCCTGGCAGGCTGACGTGCCGTGTCGGTGCAGGAGGAGAAGCCATCACCTGTCTCCATCTCCCACAGTTGCTGGCTCTGTTGCTGGCAATATCACAGCATAAAAAAATTTTAAAAACTATTTTGTGTGCTGTCTCATAGATAAGATTTGTGTCATCCCATGACTTCGTTCAGTACCAAAAGGCACAAAATAGGTAAAATGTACAGAGATCTCCTGAAGGAGGGTCCCAGCCCAGCTGTCAGTGATGGCCACGGAGGAGCCCACGGCCAGCGCTGGCAGCCGGGGAGCTGCAGACCCAGGGCACTGCTCACCGGCAGCCAGGGCCTCGGTGCCTTGAGCAACGGGAACCGCTTCTGGCTCTGCTATTGAGAAAAAACAGCGTCTTTTTGCCGGGGGATTTATTGCCGTGCTCGATGCCTCTCAGCACTATCCCAGCCATCAACATGCAGTGTATTTCTTAGGTGGCTGGGGGATATATGAGGCTTGAGGCGCCGAGTTTTAATCTTATAATTTGAAAGCTCTTTGTCTTTTCAAACTAGATGGCTTTTGCTTTTATCCCTTCCTCTGCCCACCCATAAAGCATTTCAATCCCTCAAATGTTAAATCTTGTAGATGTGCAACTGCTGGTAACACAGGGCAGGGGAGAAAATGGTGCAGGTCTGAAATGGTAGCAAAGGGCAACCAAGTGTTCATTTCTTAAAGAAGAAATGCCTGGTGCTTTTTCCATTAATATTAAATGTTCAGTGTGAAATACAGAAGATCTCTTTTTGAGACAGAAGGTAATGAACAGGAATAGTGAGTGACCATATGTTTTTATGCCCGTATTTTCAGGGCTCTGTTCACTCCTCCTTGAAGTACCAGGTAACTGTGGTCTTTAAACAAAGTTAGTGGGTTTTAATAATAAACCGATCTCCATCCAAAATCTTCCCCATCCCTCACGCGCGTGTGCGCATAGCAAAACATGGAAGTTGTGGCACGGAGACATTGCTGAATTGGTAAATTATGACAGGCAGATAGATCTGATCTCGGAAAGAGCAGAGCATTTGGACAGTGCATTCACCCACAGGTTTTGTATCTAGTCAGAAGGTAAAATTTCAGTAACAAGATCTGACAAAAAGTCCATTCAATAGTTACAGATCAGGCTGGGATTTATAGAGCTTGCGGGAATAAAGTGCCTGATTTGATTTAGATAGGTCTTTAACCTCAAGCAATGCCCTCTAGAGAATAATGCTGGATTTGGTATCTCTTCCCGGATTGTTTCTATCTTTATATTTTAACGATACCAAGATGGTTGTTAGTGAGATTTTTATGGTATCCTGTCAAATTAAGCAGAGCGCCTGGGCTTGATTTCTGCCTTTGTCAGTGCCCTGTGCTGCCGTGCGCCCGCACGGGCCGGCTCAGGGACACGGCGATGGGCCACTTGCCCTTGGCCCGCTCAGCTACAGTGAGTAGGACCAGAGGCTCTGTTAGCATCAACTCCTCTTCCTCCCGTCAGAGCTGAGCGGGGAAGGCTGGTGATTTGGCGTGATGCGTGGCTTTGAAGGGTTTCTGTGCGGTGCTGGATGCGTGGGGCTGAAATCTCGGTGCAAAGCAATGGTGCAGTCATTTGGGGTCGTTCTCCCTGTCCCCTGCAGGTATTTACCTCTCAGAGCGTGGTAAAGGTGATGCTTCCCGCATGTCCGCAACAAGCTTCCCACTCTACTTCCCCTGAAGTTAGTGGAGATTTGCCAGTGATACCAACAGGAACAATTAATTCAGTGTTTTCAGCAGTTTTACCCTAGAGGATTTTAGGAAGCATTTTGAATTAAGAAAATGCTTGTTTGTTTGCGCCCTAGTCCACTTGCCTTTCCCCTGACACTATGAGGTGGATTTTAGAAACCCAAGCATTTAATGTCTGAACTCTTTGACGTTACAATGTTGTTGGTTGGGTTGTGCTGATGTCAGCAATCCCAGGGATGCTCCAGCCAGCAAGGACAGCTTTGGTCATAAGAAACAAGAGAAAAACTAATTACTGCTGCAGAAGTGAGAGTACTCTGAATATGTCAGATTCCTAAATTAAAGGGATTAGGTAAAAATAACAAGGATTAAAAATAAAACAAAACAAAAAACAGTTTATAATATACCAACCAACACCTGGTACCACCATGGACTTTCGCCTTCTTCATGTCACTGGGGTTTGGATGGGAGGGTGAAGGGCCCTTTGCAGGGTGTGCAGCTCTTGGTCTGATGGCACGGCTCGGCAAGGGCCGCACACTGACTCGGAGGGAGGACATCACGCTTCATTAATCTTGCAATCTTCCGAGTGCCAGATTTGCCAGAAACCTCCTGTGATTCTTTGTTGCTCTGATCCCACAAACCAGCAATAAACCTGGCCTAGCCAGATATTAGACCAGATTTACAGCTATTCTGTGCCCATGCGGTGTGACAGAGCTGGAGCCCATGGGTGTCTTTGGCGCTGTGATTTTGCCTCCCCTGAGGTACCCAAATGGCCAGCGCCAGGGTACATTAAAACACAGAACAGTTTTGCTGTAAATACCGCATCCCTAGTGATGTGCGCCTGTTCCACAGTGCTTCTCCGACCAGAGTTATTTGGCATCTGATGTTGTATTGCTGGGAAAAAATTAAAAAGGCCATGTCAGTGACCACGCAGGATTTTGCGTCATGGCAGATGCAGTATTGAGTACATGGGGAAGTCGCGTCTCTGGCCTTCTAGCCAGACCTGTTAGCGATGGACGAGGCTCCTGTTGGCCATATTTACCATGTGTTTGGAGGCAGCATCCATCTCCCTTGTGAGAAGGATCCTCGTTGCCAACAGCCTTAAATTTCTTAGCTTCATCACTGCATGAACTCTCTGTCCCTGGGTGAGACAGCACACATCCCTCGCTGCTGCCGCTGGGGACGCAGAGGTCCTGCCTGTGTAGCATTGCAGAAGCCACCGAGCCCTCCTGCACGGGGACCGCCCAGAAGAGCAGTAGAACTGCGGTGGTTGGAGCTCTTGCCCGGCAGTTGGCATCCCCCCAAGCCGGCCGGGCAGCCGGGCATCCCTTCCTGGGCTGTGACGCTGATCAGCTCTTCTGCAGCTTGTTCTCTGCTATCCTGAGCCTCAGCCCCGGGCATGAGTGGAGAAAGGACTTTTTCAAGACCAGAGAGGAGCTCTCACTGCTGATGATCTTCTGGTCTTCCTTCAAGGTCATGGGTGATTTCTTCACCCACTACTCCAAAAAAGCTACATTCGGATTCTCAAGATACTGCAAGCAACAGTGCTGAGAAAATGCCATGCTGTACCCTGTACACCAAATATTTTTACAGAACATCAGAAACTGGCTGATGATGGGTGGAGGAACACCTGCAGTTTGTAAAACCCAGGTGGTGAAAAGTGCCAGGTCAGCCCTCAGGCAGCCCCGCTGCCTGGGAGAATTTAGTGCAACCCATGCGCTACCTGTCGTGTCCTGTGCAACTCCGAGGAAGCCCTTTAATTAATGCTTTGAAGAGCCTTTACATGTTACACCTTTTCTTTGCTGGTCCCTTTTCTGAAAGATTGTGTCTAAAAATGCTAAATTAATTCTGAGCAATAGTTCATCTGTTTTGAGGGAACAGTGTACTGTCTGCCATGTTCATTTGCTCTCCTTGGCAATGATCGGTTTTGGGTATAACATTTATATTGCATCTATTAGAGTGTAGAATGGGATGTGAATTATCCAGAGCTGTTCCAATCACCACTTCAGTCTTTATTGATTGTGTGTAATAAACATAACTACGATGTTGCTGAGACTTGATGCCACTCAAACACCAGTTACATGCAGCCGACAAAAGTCTATGCATTATTGGATGAGATTTTTGAGTCCCAAAGTGACTTTTGCTCCTAAGTCTCACCGGTAGTTGTCACCAGCTGTTCTCTGTATCACCTGCTGCGACTTGTGAGGACCAACCCAAACACTGGCTACGAAGCCACTAGCATCAGTACATCCCATTGTTCATTCCTGGAAAATGGCCCTTTCCTGGCAAGGTCGGGATGTTCTTTTCATAAATTAACAGCACTTTTCCAAGAAGCTGCTCAACTCTTCTCCGCAGTCCGAGTTCATTCAGGGAAGGGTCCTGTTGGCAACACTGGCACATAAACACAATGGCCAGTAACTGGAATCAGATTGCCAAAAGAGCAACCTGGCCAGCTTTTGCAGTCGTATGTGGGACTTCAGCCTGCTGGGTCTCTTTCTTAAGCCAGTACAAGCTATAGTGATGGCACTAGGTAAAATACCTGTTTTGGGGTTATCTGCTTTATATAGGTGCAGGTAAAGTCATGAAAATGAACCTAAAAGGTCATTAATCAAATTAAAAACATGTTATGATTTAGAATTTGAGAGAGGCAGAAGTTATACCATCTCACATTTGGGACTGATAAAGAACTATTCCTTCGATGATTAACTTACTTTTCTTCTACTTCAAACTTGTTCTGGGCAGAAAGAAATATTATAATGCCACCAGTTTTCTCAAAGGAGATAAAAATTACTGCAACTGACCTGAAACTGGTGCTGTGGCGAGAGAAGGCAGGGCAAGAAATCCCTCAGACAGAGTGAGGGTGTCTCAAAGAGAAGTGAGAAGAGAGAGCAGATGGCCTCTGCGTCATCGTGTTCCCTCTTTTCCATCTTAATGGGGTGGATGGAAAATAGGTAATAATGAAATAGAAACATAATAGATGGTCTGCAAGGAGCATATAGCAGCTCTTTTTTCTGAGGGATGATTTTGCACGTCACCATGGTGAACATACTCAGTCTGGAAGCGATGCTGTATTTTATATGTGATCAACCTTCATGACAAAGAAGTGCTGTAGCAATTCCTGAATTTGGAGGGAGAGGTGGCTGGGATTTTTAGACTGAACCCAATTCTTTGGAGATCTAGTTCAGGGGTGAGATATTAATGAGTGAATGCACGTCGTTTTTCAAGAATCCGTTCACTCTGTCAGCATCGTTCTGTCAACTGGGGCCACCAGCAACAAGGGGTGCAGCAGGACCCTTGGAGCTGGTGTCCGGAGCCAAGAGGGGCTGAAATGCAGCCAGGCAGAGCAAGGGGAAGAGGAGGTTCCCTTTGAGATGGTGTCACCTTGCATTTGGAAAAAGACTGGCACAGCTTGTTTTCTAGCAGTAACTGCTGGGTGAAGAGGGGAAGGTAATGCTGCCGGCACCCCAGTGGGGTCTCCTGACAGGGGAGCAGAGAAACCAAACTGCTGAAACAGTGATAAAACCCACCTCTGTCCCATGTGTAAAACCATGTTTGCAGCAGGCTCTGATAAAATGAAGCCTGTGAGAACAGATGGGCACCAATCTTCTTAAAGTTGTCCTTTTCTTACGTAAATCAGCCGTAGCAAGTGACTTAACTTGCCATTGGGGGCAATACTATTCAGTATGAGGCTCCTGGTACCATTTCTCTGGACTCAAGTCTTCCAGTCATTTGTAGATGTCAGCAAAAAAAGGTCTTAGCAGGGTTTGGTAAAGCTGCCCAACCAATCCAACCTCACGTGGTTAAGCCCAGATCAGCCAAACCGACTAGTCTGGATGAAAAGCACAAGCAAGCAAACAAAAAAATACTTCAGTTATGGTGAGGAAGAAAAATACTACAAGTTTCTGCCCAAGAATACCATCGTGTGACATCTGAAATGCTGACACCCCCACCCTAATTGCCTCAGCTTGTTTTCTTGGGCGCACAGAGCGCAACAAGAGAGCACAAGCTCTGAAGCCTCTGAACATTTTACTTGGATAAAAGCAACCAAACTAACAGAGAGCTGGTCTGGAAACCACACGGGAGGAGATGAAAAAGAATCCTGTCATAAATTAAAGCAGAAGAAAAACAGCTGAAGCCACCTGGGAAAGGGCTGAGGACCTCATAGGATATCCGGTACAGCCCAACAACAGCATCCTAATTAAAAAAGCAGCTGGAAAGCACAAAATTATCCCAGGAAAAAGATGAGGAAATGGAAATCTTTTGAGACGGAGACTCAGCAACTGAACAAATGATCTTTTGAGCTGGTTTTGGGGTGGCACAGCCAAGGGGGAGAAGGAGGTGGGCAGCTAGGACACAACCTTCTCATGGGACCCAGGCAAGTCATTGAGTCTCTCTATTCCTCTGCCTCTGAGGCAATTAAAAAAAATCCCCCCTCAAACAAACAGTGCCAGGGCAAGCTATGAAAAATCCCCTTTCTTCAACCAACAGCCCTTGCTCCCAGAAGAGCCCTAGGCTTCCCTCTATAATAGCCAACAAAGCACTTAGTAACCTTTGACCTGCCGGTATGGACAGGGGGCTGGTGCTGCCCAAGGGCCTTTTTGGGATGGGCTCAGTTGCAAGCCAAGACACGGAATGGAGGATTCGCATTCAACATGCACTGCTGAGCGCTCGGCGAGAAAAATATCATGATCCAGACGTACCCTTCTGCACCTCCATCAGGATCTCAGTCAAAGCCATGCTGACTCTGACTATTAAATTGAACAAGGCTAGACAGCTACTCAGAGACAAGTAATCGGAAAATGTACCAGCAGTCAGACTCACTTTTCCATATATTTACTTATCTCAGGAATTTGGGAGCTGAGGAGTCCATCCGGCACCAGCTCACATTGCATCCCGCAGGGGAAGCACTGGACCAGGGGCCACAGAGGCATCACGCCTGCTCCCACCATTGGGGCGCTCAAATCCTGCTGCATGGGGGAGCAGCTCACACATTAAGAGGTCTCGGGATTAATTTCCTGGAAGCAGACAAAATTGTTCTTTGGACTTTTTGATCAAACAAGCTGCATTTCGTGCTCCACAAATTAGTGCCTTTTCTAGCACATTGAGAGGGCTCCTTCGGTCAGATATGCACTGCTCATCCCAGTGCCCCAGCCAGCAAAATAGCGGAGCTGAGAGAGACTGGGAGCTCGCTCAGGTGAACCTCCAGGTCGTCTGCATTTTGAGGGGCCGGGATGGGCTAAGGCAGGGGAGGACAAGTGCCAGCTACTGCTTCACGTCAGCCTTTCCTCCCTGAGTCCCCCTTACACGACCTGCACATCTCATACCAGCTGCCTGCAGTCAGCCCCCATGCCGGGCAGGATGGCTTACAGCCCCCTGGCACAGGACCACGCCGTCACGGTGGCGGCTTTGCCGGCAAAGGGTTGATGGGCATGCAGCGGCTCCTCGGCCCTTGTCTGCCCATCCCACTCTGATCCTCATGCCGGGACAGACGGACGGAGCAAATTGCCTCTTTCCTACCCGGGCTGAGGTATTGCAGTACCTCACCTGACAAATAAGACCATGACAAACTATAGTGAAAACCCCAGTTTAGGCAAATTCCCATCTGTTTAGTTAAGATAATTTTAGTTTACTACTATTATTTTTTTTTTTTGGCAGTTGCGGGTGCGCAATTAACTGCAATCTTGGCTTTTAAAAAAAAAATAAAGCACCCTAATTAGCATATTAAGCCTCGTCATTTCCCAATACTGTATAATGTTGTGAAAGCTAATCTATAATGTATTGGATGTTATGCAAATTCTCTGTACTCCATATGGGGTTTATAAAGGCATGCAAATTAAAAATAGTGTTTGGAATAGGACTGGGGGGAGGGGAAAATTTGCACAATAAAATATGCGGATAGGAGAAAAGGTGTTTATAACCTTCTCCCTATTGTTTATGTATTCTCAGCTGCACAATGCTTTTCAGAGCGGAGAGATGTATTGCATAAAATCTCTCCAAATTGGACAGTTTTTAAATGAAATTTAAAATGAGAGCACTGTTCTGTAAGCAATAATCCACACCACTCTTTCTGCTGGGGCTTGTAGCGGGTATGTAAAGGCACTCAGCTTTCACTGACTTGCATTGCAATCATGCACGGCTTCTTGTGGCATATTTGCCCGGGTGTCACGGGGGACCTCGTCACAGCACCGCTGCCCAGGAGGGTCCATGGGGGTGGCCTGGCCAGTCCCTGTCGGCATAAACCAACGGGACAGGTGCATTACCTGTGGCATCCAGGGCGTTTGCAGTGTCTGTGGAGCATGCTTTGATCCCATGGATCTTTTATAGCCCTACCTACAGGTGAAGGCAAACTTTGCTGCAATACAGCTGGCTTTTTACGATGCTACCAGCTCCTGGTGCAGGGGCTCCTTGCCTGCTGCCAGCAAACACGTTCTGTCTCATGTGGCTTGTCACTGCCGCCGTCAGCTGTGTCCAGCTGAGTGCATACAGCCTTCCCTGATTGATACTTAATTCGATTACAGCTGCTGCTTAAAAATAGCCATTTTACAAAAATAAAATCTTGGCTGATGTCAAACTGAGCCCTGTGCTGACCAGGAGGAGTGGTGCTGCCTCTGCCTGGCCAGCCGGGAAGCTCTGTCAGTGCCAGCATCACTGCCACTGGGACCAAGGACCAGTTCTCCCCACCTCAGTGTGTTTTCCCTGCTTGTGCCTTCCCTGCTGACCTCAATAATGCCGAGGGTCATGTTGGTACAGCCTGTGGGGCATTCAGCTCAGGAGCTCTTGAACATGCTCATTTTTCTCGTGGTACCCCATGACCTGCCTGGGCTCGGCCAAGCGCAGCCTGTCCCCAACTGGTGACTCCAAGGTGGGACCTCACGCCTGCTCTCCTCCCGAAGGGCACATAGCACCTCCAAGTGCAGCGCTTTTCAACATCAGTCGCTGACAGGTCTCACCGCCATCTCGGAGGCAGCTTCTTGGCAGAGGAGGGAATGAGGCTTTTCTTCACCAGCTGCTTCTTCCAGACCTACCTGCCCAAGGCACGGCAGGGCTGAGCCGCTCCTGCTGCTCCAGAGCTATGAGCACTCCCAGCCTGTGGATGTTTCCCTAAATGCCGCCATGTAATTAAGCTTGTAATTAAGGTGTTTTATATAGACTGTGCTGCTCTTTCTCCTGAGTCTTTTCCGCTCTGCAGAGTCACGCATTTTGGGCAGGGGTGGGAGAGAGGCAGGGAGCAGCGCGAAGTGAGGCTGGCACCGGGGCAGACGTGGGCTGAGCTCCTGTGTCTCCTCTGCCGACAGCAGGCGTGGATGGACCCACAGCGAGGTGTGTTGCAGGGCAGCCACGTGTGTGTCTGTTATCCCGTGCAAAGTGGTACATGATCATTGAGGATAAGGACTCACCCCTTTCCTCCCCACTGGCTGCCTGGCACGGCCATGGAGCGGGGATCAAAACTGTTCAAGCAGAAGCAGGAACTGAAGATGTCCGTAAAGCAGGGAGCCTGTCCCATGGAAACGGGCAGGAAAAGCCCCAAGACATCACACAAAGAGGAAATGGAAACAACAAAACCTGGCTGAGGGCTCCTCAGGTACCGCTTTCCCACAGGGAAGGGACAGGCGAGCTCAGGTCCCCCTGGGCTTGCGGGCTCTTGGCAGCACCACAGTCAGCAGCTCCCTTCATCCTGCCAACACCCTGGGCACTTTCAGCCAGTGTTTCCATGTTCACTAATTTGTTTCATAAAGATTTGCATTTGCTTATTTTCTGCTGCAGTTCCCTGGACCGGCAGAGTTTGGGATGCAGCAGCTCCGGGGGAGAGCAGCCGCCCACGCGGTGCCTCCGAGCACGGCCCCTGGAGCGGCAACTGCAGGAGCTGGAGGAACCACCGCCGGCGGGGAAACAGCCGTCACGGCTGGCAAAAAATCTCCCTCCGTCACATCCACCCTGGGTTTTTTTGCTTTCCAGGTGTACACACACACACACACAGACACACACACAGACACACACACAGGGGGCTGCCCGGGGGGCCTGGAGCTGCAAGCCCTGTTTTACTGCAAGAAGCCACAATTGCTCGTTGGTGGGGCTTGCTGTCTGTTAGTGCAATACGAGGGGTCCTGCTAGATCAAACCCACCGTAATCCGCAAAGCTACTGCGAATACCTGTGATTGTACCAAACTGGGAAATTGGACTTGCTTTGTTTCTACTACCTGCATTTAACAGTGAGTGCCGATTACTCAAAGCGATATGGGCAGGACCTGGTAATATAGCGTTGCTCTAGCATTAACTTAAGGGGATGATCCAGTTGCCTGCAGTGTAAATACTTTGTGGCCAGGAACCCTGCTTTATCGCTTTGTATAGTTTTAAAGTAGTTTAAAGATTGAATAACATAAAATAACATAATATAATGTTATTTATGTTATTTCCCACGTGAAGAACTCCTGTAAACCTTGCAGTATTGAAACTCAGTGAACAAGGCATCTTAGACAAGCTGAAAAACAAATGGTGGTACGATAAGGGTGAATGTGGAGCCAAGGACTCCGGAAGTAAGGTCAGTCGCTGAAGGTCTTTTTGTACTGATTAGCAATCACATTTTGACCCACTGTTTGTTTATACAAAGAATGACTTTCAAAAGTTGCTATTTACATTTTGAAGGTTGAAAGAAAAGAGTAGAAAAAAATAATTAAGTCTCTGAACGTGACAGCATTTTTCTTTTATGCAGTAACAGACTGTAGTTGTAAGTATGTTTTACTATTTGAGTATTTTGCTAGAAAAACATGGGAAGAGAAGCCCCCAAAGCCTCCCAAGCTGGTATCTTCATTTAAATGTGCAAGTTTCAGCACAGTCAACGTGTATTATTCAGGCCACATCTTCTCTTATTTTCAATTTTACTGAAAAAAACACATTTTTTGTTTCAAAATTGTGACTTAGATTCTCTACATGTCAGTTTGGGAAACAGCCACATGCTTGCTAAGGATGGACAATTTCAGGACAGACCCGTGATAAGGAAAAAAAAAAACACTACGCCATTCCTGCCCTATTTCCAAATTCAGTTTGAAATTGGTTCGATTTAAAAAAAAAAGAAAAAAATTCTAGAAATACTATTGGTAACTCATTGTGTAAATATTGTGGGGTTTTTTTTAATTCTGCTTTCAACCATTTTGCTGCTGTACCGCCCTGTCCCACGCCAGCCGTGCTGCAGGGCCAGCCAGGCTCCAGCAGCTCCTCGGGCAGGACCCCAGTGGAGAGCCCACCCCTGAGCTGACAGGTGGATCAACCCAGTAGCTGCACACTTAAATTGCAGGAAAAATTTATTTACACCATTCAGTTAAAAGAAAACATAGAGGATAGGGTTTTTTTTTAATGCTTATAGAGCCTTTCAGGAGAAAAACACTGTAGAAGTGCTGGGCTTGTGGGAGTAAAGGACATTTTCAAAGGCACCAAGAGGAGGAGAAATCCAGCTCCAGCTGAAATCAGTCGCAGTCAAGTGCCTGACGCCCCTGGTCCCTTTGCAAGTGCTCTCTATAATCATTCAAACAGAAAACTATAATTTGGAAGCACCCTCCCAATGTCGGAGGACAATTTCAAGTTCCATCGAAGCCAGTAATAAAAATTCATTGATTTTAGCTGGACTGGAAGTTGCTTAGGGCACAACCCTGTAGCTATTGTGAGATAAGTTTGGCATCATGAGACATCTGAATGCACAGCAGCTGCAAAAGGAAACTAATTGAAAAGAAGTGTAAATGAGTAATATCTTCAGTTTAAATGGCAGGCTGTTTGCTACAACTGCATCTATCCAAACGGCCTGCGAAATGCAGAGACACCTACAAGGTAGATCATATTTTATTGGGATTATATGCAAGTTTGGTTGTCCCTGGAGATACTCGTAAACCGAGCTCCGACAGCAAGTGTCTTCCTTCCCTGGGCACAGCCCCTGGCTGCAGGTTGCTCTGGCAGGGGCCGTGCCTGCCCACATCGATTCCTGCACGCAGCCAGCCGGCCCGTGCAGCAGCAAAAGGGTTGCAGCTCTATTTAATCTGATTACAGAATCCTTCTTTTAAAAATGCAAGCCTTCTCCCCCCCCCATCTGACATGTATTGAAGGAAGGTAAACCCTGGCCAGCATTTTTGTGTTGCAATGACTGGTTTTATTCAGTAACTCGCCCTCCCTCGGTCACCAAAGGTGGTAGTTTAGCTTAGGGCTCTGCTGCTTGACCTTAAAGTAACTGACCATCTTCCTAGGGTGTTTTTTTTTTCATAACTTGGAAAAAAAGGTAGCCAAGTTTAGCAGCATCTCAGTAGTTTTATCTACATTCACCAAAACCAAGTGTGTAGTGGTTTGGGTTTTTCTTTTTCTAGTTTTACAATGGCCTTCTGTAAAAATCTACTGTTTTACACAGCCACTGCTTTCCCCATCAGAGCTTTCCCAAGGTGCCTTTGCCACCAGGGATGCTCGGCCATAGACGGGTTTGCTCTGGGATGCCGAAGGCCTGGGGAAGTCAGTGGCCAAAAAAAAAAAATCTCATGGCCTTGGAGTCGGCCAGGGTTTTGCCCGCCAAAGGGTGGGAGATGGAGCAGTCACTGCTGGGGGCTGCAGGGGACGGGGGTGGGACAGCACTGATCCATGCGTGGGACACTAAACACCATGAGTGTAGTTATTCCAGCTAGGTTTAAGTGCAAAATAGCCTGTTGTCTGTCTGTCTGCACCTCACAGCAAAACTAACGGCATGGTTCGTTTCTCTTAGGACAAGACGAGCGCTCTGAGCCTGAGCAATGTCGCCGGGGTTTTCTATATCCTGGTGGGAGGCCTCGGGCTGGCCATGATGGTGGCGCTGATCGAGTTCTGCTACAAGTCTCGTGCCGAGTCCAAGCGAATGAAACTCACCAAGAACACGCAGAACTTCAAACCTGCTCCCGCCACCAACACCCAGAATTACGCTACGTACAGAGAAGGCTACAACGTGTACGGCACAGAAAGTGTGAAAATCTAGGGGTACGGCTACAGGCCGGGAACTAAAACCCTCTGGGTTTTCTTTCTTTCTTTCTTTTTTTTTTTTTTTAAGCTGTGGGTGATATTTTGTTGTGTGCATCAGCGACTGCTGCAAAAGGGCTTTTGATAGATCGTCTGGTGGCAGTTTCAGAGTATAAGCGATTTAAACTTCTTCCCTGAGCAGCCGTAAGCTGGGTACCATCCTATATTACACGTAGTGATAAGCTGGCTTCATGCTGAAGTAACTCCTCTCTCTAGCATTGTGCTAGTTCAGTACATGTAAAAGTATTTTGTTAATTACTTCAGAAATTACTGTAATCAGAATTCACATCTCTCTTGCTAGTGACCTCTTCCCCTTTATTTTTTAAGCTATAATCAGGTCAGGTAAGTGCTTTTAGGAAGTCTCAAAAAAACCTACAATAGAACCAAAAAGTCTACACTAGAAATCATGATTTCTAAAGCATGAAAAGTAGAGTTGAATTGCTGAAAAACGACTCTGGAAAAGCACAGTTAACCCATCGCCCGCAGACTGTGCCTCTCCCCAGGCTAAGCTTCCCTGCCCCTTGCTGCCGGGCAGTGATGAAATCTTTCTGGTTTTATTATAGATCCTCACCCCGACAGCACGCAAGAGGAGAAGCAGCAGAGAATGTGGCTACTTCATGGATTCGGACCACCTGAGCCAGTCATACTCTCTCCGAGGTGTCAGGCATGACACGCATTGATGATGGTGCAATGTACTTTTAATAGGAAAAACTGATATTTTTTCCTTCAGTGCCTTATGGAAGACTCTGAGACTCACAACAATGCAAACCATCACCGAAATATTCTTGCTTTGCTTGAAAGAAGAAAAAGTAGAAGAAAAAGAAAAAAGAACAAAGGAAAAGAAAAAATAAGAAAGGGAGAGAAAAAAGAAAAAAGAAAGGAAAAGAAAAGAAAAGAAAAGAGAAGAAAAGAAAAGAGAAGAGAAAAGGAAAGTAAAATAAAATAAAAGAGAAAAAAGAAAAGAAATAAAAGATAAAAAAGGAAAAAGAAGAAAAGAAAAGAGAAAAAAGAAAATACAAGAGAAAAAGAGAAAGAGAAAAGAGGAAAAGGAAAGGACTGGTAACAAGAGATTAGTATGTGAAAAAAAAATTCTTGTAAAAAAAATCAGTGCAACAAAAGCCATTCTTTGATACCACTGCACAGTAAATGAACTTGTGTCCTGAAAGCAAACCGCAGCCGGTTTCATCAGCCATCCCAATCGTATCAGATCATGAAACTCCTCCTGACACAAAGCCTCAGAAATCTGCTGCGTGCGAACATGGACTGGCCTGTCACTGCTTGTATGAGCTGATGTCAAGATGTTTCAGTATTTACTTACCAGTGGTGTGATTTTTTTTTTTTTTTCTGAGCCACTTTAAACTCTCCAGCTAATTTGAGCAATTCTGTATAGTAAAAGGTGTAACACCTGAAGAAAAGAATCTGTGCATTAAAACCAGTTAAGGTCAATGACTGTGAATCTGTAAATCCAAAAGAAAGTAATTTGTGGAACTGCATGTCTTGCTTCCAGATCAGTAAATTAATTTCTTGACAAGGTAGCTAAAGTGCGGGCAGAAAATATTGCATTCCTTTTTATTTTTTTCTATCATCAGGCATACCTACAGGTGCTTTATTAAAATGACATTGGGTGGCTTTAAAAAAAAAAAAAAGAAAAAGCTACTTGCTGTTTAGGTTCAGACCATATATCTCTTTTCTTGCTGTGCATTTGCATTTTAATTCACTGTTTAATATCAAGCAATGAAGCAAGAGAAGCGCAGGTTAGTTTTTCCCAGGCCTGCTTCCGCTTCACCCCCAGTTCTCTCACAACTAGCACTGTGCTCAGCTAATGCTTCTCAGTAATGGTCATTTTAAAACAGAAGTAAGGAAAGAGGATAGTAACTCAAATTAGAGCTGCAGTTCCAGAGTAATATTAAGCAATCTAACATGACTCCTGCTAGTACCGTTATATTATATCAGCTCCTGCCAACTCTTGTTTCATGGCTACTGGTGAGAGGATGCTCCTGGCCTCGCCCTCTCTGTAAAGAGGACACCATGCTCCAGCCGACACTGCTACCGGTAGGAGCTCGCTATTACTCACATCCAATGTCTACGACAGCAGCAGCGTTTCAGCCTTGAACCTCTGCCTGGAAACTACTTAACTTCATCCTTAAAAAAAAAAAAAAATGCAAAAGACAAAAAAAAAAAACTTTAAACATATTGTCAATCACATGGGAAATGTTCAATGGAATATCTGCATACTAATTACCTCTAATCGACAATATGTATTTTCTGTAGTTTACTATAGAGTTTTATTTCATCAGTAACATACAATGAAAAAGAAACTCATTTAAACCAGTCTGACCCTTAGGCGTTTAGTTTGCTCATGATAGATTTGAACTTTTAATAGGATTTAAAAAAAAAAAAAAAAGAAAAAGATTATATGGGGAAAGTCTTGTTAAAAATAAGTCTTTCGAACAAAATGTAATATAAAATCATTTTAAAAGCTCATAGGAGAATAATTTATTGTTCGAGTTTTTAACAAGATATTGACAAAAAATTGTTGTTTCGTTTTCATTTTCTTTTCATGAAACTGTGATTTTTTTTTCAACTTCTGAACGCGATCACGTCCCCAGCAAGGGCAAGCTAAAGCTGTGCGGTTATAAGTTGTATTTAAAACGAACAATTTTCTTAGAAGCTGTATAAAAGATGTATGTTTATCAGATCAATTTTTAAGAGTGGAGGCTTCACATCAGTGAAGGGAGTTTGGTAAATGGTTCAATATTTTTTAAACTTGCATGTAAAGCTAAAACAAAACGTGTTGAGTGCTTACCAATTCCGGCTACCAACTTCAAGCTATTGGAAGTTTGGCAGTAGTCTCATGTTGAGTTGTTTCAGTATTTTTTTTTTCATTTGCTTTGGGCGATTTTGGGGTTCTTTCCTTTTTCTTTTCTTTTTTTTTTTTTCCTTCCTTGTTTGTTTGTTTGGGTTTTTTTGTAATTTAATTCCTACTTTTGGTCGTTGAAACTGCACTTCAGTGAGCAGAAAAATTGCCAAGCAAACTAATGGCTGTAAAAGCATAAACTGCATGTGTGGGCATCAATTACTGAGCCTCATTTTAATGAGGTGTTGTACAAAGAGTTTTAATACATTTTGTAAATAAAACTGTAAAGAAAAAAAAAAATAAAGAGCCTGCTGATCTTTTCACCGGAGGAGAGCGAGTCCCTATCTACTGGTGTCCCTGTGGCCAGGCAAGCCTTTCTGGCTGTCTTCGGGGTGCCTCACGCCAAACCAAGAATGTTGCTGGGAAAAGCATGTTTCTGTTTTGGTAGCCTGCAAACAAACTAATCGTTTTCTTTCTTGATGAATAAAGCTGTTGATTTTGGCTGGGTCCAGAGGGCACCCTGTGGGGAGCGGAGAGGAAGGGGCAGGGGAGAGCACCTGGGGCTGCAGCTGGGGCAGGAGATGCTATGCCCTGTCCCTGGAGCGGGCAGCAGCGTCGGTAGATAAATTCCTTGAATGTTGACTATACAGATGTATTTTCCTGCAGGTCTCACATTTTCAGCAATGCTTTTAAAATAACACAAAAAACTTCACCCAACATTGCAGCTAATCCCAATTCCAATTTATTGAGCTTACCTCAGCCACAGTTTGGTTTTTCCAAGTCATGACAAACCATGAACCATAGGAAGTAATCCTGGTATTAAACAGCTGCTGTGCACCCAAATCATACCCCCAGCAAGGGCAGCCCCTCCGGGGATAACCCTGCCCTAACCAGCCTGGTGGTCCCCATCAGAAACCAGCTCCCACTGGGCTCCTTCTGGGGACCACCATGAGTGATGCTCCCCTGCGAGCACCCAGCATCTTCTGGGGGCTGAGCTGGAGCAGCCTGAGACTTCACTGGGCTGGCTGGGGATGTGAAGATTGGGTCCTGAAAAAGAAAAAAATCCAACAGTGCCGGTCTTAGGCAGGTAGTGCTGCTACAGAGCAGGCGGGCATGGGACCTGAGCAACTGGTGTGGTACCTGATGGCCGAAGCACACCTTGAAACCCAACCAGAGCAGGGAGTGCCCCTGGGGAAAAACATGCATGATGATTGCTTTGGTACCTTTCCCAGATATTAGTGCCCAGTGGTGGGTCCTGGCTGTGGGGCTGCTGAGCCCGGCC
>NW_009597390.1:156613-156909 GCF_000690535.1 Cariama cristata
TGGTCTTGTTGTCCCACAGCAGTGGGACACGGGCTGAGCCCACCTGTGTGACTTCAGCCAAGTCTTCAGCAACAGCGAAATAAGCTCAGGACTAAGCAAGGGCTAAGTAAGAACAATAAATAGCAATTATTTGACCCTAAACTATCCTACAAGGCTGAAGGTTTCAGGTTGTTTTGGGGATGAGAAGAGCGCTGGGCTGGGCTGGATGTGCGGGATCAGGCACCTCCCTCACCTTGGTCTTAGGGGAGCCCTCGCTGAAATGAGCCTAGATATATGTAAAGCACCCACATAATGAA
>NW_009597391.1:0-260 GCF_000690535.1 Cariama cristata
AAAGGTTGGCTCTGGGAAAGGCTGGAAGCGAGCGGTAGCCTGCACCCTGCCCCGCGTTTCCCCACAGTACTGTCCCCATCTGTCCCCTTTCACAGCCTTTGCCCACTTCTCCGACCTTTGGAATAAATGAATGTTACCGTTTTGGGAGACTGAAGTACAGTCCGCAAAAGTCCTGCGGTGCCAGCGGGCCTCAGGGTGCCAAATCATGGTGGTCGAGGGCCGGGTGGGGTGAGGTACGCTGCTGCCCGCCAGCCCCGGGG
>NW_009597391.1:288-46540 GCF_000690535.1 Cariama cristata
GGGAGGGCTGCGGTGCGCAGACCTGGGGGGCCAAGGCTGGTAAAGTGGAAGCGGCACATGGCTGATGGTGGGAAGGGGGCTGGTGGGAGGCTGTTCGGCATCTCGCAGGCCACGCGTGAACATGCCTTGCAGCTGTGGCAGGAGCAATGTCTGGGAAGATAATGTAAATTGTGTTCCTGGCCTCAACGGAGAGCTTGGAGGGAGGCTAATCTGAGGTGTTATCTGTTACTTTCCAGGCTTTGGGAAAGTTGTTTTTTCAGTCCCCCCCTTTTTTGAAAAAGTGGGATTTTTTTTGCTGATATTTTCAAGGGCCTTTGCAGGGAAGAGACTGATTGTGGAGGGGAAAAGGGTGCCAAAGGCACTAAGTCAACAGTGAAAAGGGGGTTGGTTTGTTTTGCTAAATTGATCCAGTTCTAGTAATCTGAAGCGTTTCATTGTTACAAATGGCAGTTTCTGAAACTGTAGCTTGCCAGTTGATATTGTCCTTTAAATATCTCATAAACAGTTGTCCAAAGATTATTTTTATCTAAGTTTTTTTTTTTACTGTAATGTTTGTTTCTTTTTTAACAGCGTTTTAAAACTAGAGGTAGGAGGTAACTTCGTAGACAAATACTTTTTCTTTCAAAGATTAGATATTAGTAAAATTGTCCTAAAAGTGTAAAAATAGTAATTACTTTTTGAGTGACAACACAGACTAATATTAGAATAAGATGTGGACCTAGTGATAACCAGTCTTTTTGTTTGCCACACATGCTTTTTAGAAATAGGCTAATGGTTAAGGTCTGTCATTTGTTTGAAAAGGAGGCTGAATTCGTGTCCTAAGGAGTTACAAGCTATAGAAATGTTGAATGTCCTGCTTGGCGTGGAACAAGGATGCTGTGGAGCTCAGGCATCATATCCAGTGCCCCCTGAAGTCTGTTGAAATCCAATGTACTCCAATAGGTTGAGATGAGACCCTGAAATGGAAGCTCGACCCTACGTCAGTGGCCACTCAGATCCTATTCCTGTCTCGGAATTAATCTTTGAATATGCTGTAACTCCAGTTCCTGTATCAGCCACTGTCTCTCTGTAAGATATTCAAATGTTCTCATCATCCTATGACAACGTTCCACTAGATGTATATAGTTTATATATACACGCGTATGTATTTTAGGGGGACAACACTTGCAGTCAATGATCTTACTTAAGTGTAACTAAAGGAAGAATTTAACCTACTAACCTTTCCCCCGTTGAGATTTAGGGACTCCAAAAATGTGAGTCTAGACTTGCATGGAAGAAATGTGTCGAGGGTTTTGAAGTTCTTGAGTGCTAGTCAGAAATCAGCAAGCAAAACTTTAGTCTCAGACAAACTCAAAAGCTCAGTAACTAGTTTCATTTCTGCCCCCTCTCAGTCTCTTCTGACATAAAGTTAATTAGGTGAATTTTCAAGCTAAATGGGCTTTTTTCCTATGCAAAAATATAAAAATAGATCAAATATGAGCTTAGAGTGGAAATTTGGAATCAATTCCCCATCTTAATAGGGTTTAAGTACAGGAATGTATTTGAAGAATAATTTTGGAAATGTTGTCATTTTCATGAACTGCTGTTCATCAGTCTGATTATTCTGCATCTTCATATGCCTCAGAGACATTAGAGTTTTTTTTAAAAAAGCCATGCATTTGGTGGAAGTGTAATTGTTTGTATAGTTCAATACAACTGTGATTAAAGTCTACCTAGATTATTAAACAGCCTTCACCCAAGAAATAACAATATCTTTACTGTTCGGCTCAGTCGCTGATATGGAAGAGTGTGCTGGAGGGAGACGTGCTGTACTGTGATGACTCTTTGTTCTGAAGTGCCTATGTCCAAACAGAGACTAAATCAGAGCAGCTGTGGGGCCACTTGAATTTACAGAAGGGATCAGGTAGGTTCCCTGCCAACTGCAAAGTACAAGGCTGGCAGCCCCTGTCTTTAAAATCTTTTATCTGTCTTCCAATATCTTGCCCAACCTCTAGAGTTGATGCAGAGGAAGATAACTTTGTATTTCATTGTTAATTTATACAGCTTTAGCAGGTTTAAACCTCTTCACCATTAGCTGGTCATTTCAAAAGAAGTTTCTACTAGGACAGTTCCTTCTACTTCCCTCCAAGAGGAAAGGCTCCCAGAAATTAAGTTTTGGACCTAGCATTTTAAGGACGGACCACCTTTCTCGTTCCTTTCACATTTGTTTGTCCATGTGATTGCTCCCAATTGAATAAAGAGAATCTCCCTGTGATCCCCTTTTATTTTGGGAAAGGTTGGGAGGGGGATGGGCAGGAAGGGTTTTTTTAGTCTGTGCATTCCTTCTCTTTTCCTGAAATGGAATTGCCTGACTAAGGTATTGTGATATTTTCAGATGTTTTGCCAAAAAACACGCAACCCAAAACAAAAAATGTGATTGCACCCCCTTGCTAATTGTGTGACACTTAAGCATTTGTCTGTCTTACGCTGAATGATGATGTGATACAGAAGCAGACAGCCATAGATGGCCAGAAAAGGCTTAATTAAGTATTCTGCAGCTGCTACAAATTAGATCAGCGTCTACATCTGTGTAGACAATGAAATTCATGGTAATTTTGGGGGCCAAGCAAAGCAGAGGTTTGTTTTGGATAGACCCCTAGCCACTATTCAAACAAAATTCAAATCAAACGTGTTCTAAGGGTAGAAAAATGTTGGTCAACTTAATCTCCTGTTGCTGAAGACCACTATGGTTCTCCATCCTGGCTACAGATACAGTTTCCAATGCACCACATGAAAGGCTGCTGTTATGGTATTCCCAACTAGAAGAGGAAATGCCTTTTTTTTCTTTTTCTTTTTTTTTTTAATTTTTTTTTTTTGAGAAACCCCATTTTCAGGAGTTTTCCAGACTAGACTTTGGGATATATTTTAGATAAGCACTCAGCTTTTTGGCTGTTTCTCTGACAATTTGCCTGCATTTCAAATTGCATACCACTCTCTGGAAGCAAAGTTGGAGTAAATGATACACAAATTTTAAAGGTCAATCCTACTGCCTGTTGTAACAAAGTATGCTGTATGATATTTGCAGCATAAATTGAGTGTAGAATACAATAGCAATAGATTAGTACACAGAATGAGGGGGTAAAGGTATTGTTGGCAAACTATACAGACATGCTTGCATGCAAATGTCAAGAAGTAATCGGTTATTCTCTGGACATTTTGAGAAAATGCACTGGTTTTAAGTGTTTGTAAAGACTTCAGTACTAAATTCATGTTTTTATTTTGCATTTGAACAGCTCCGAACACAAGCGTTGATCCATAAATGTGTCTTCTAAGTGCTGCTGTAATACTGATATTTTTAATATCAAAAAATAATTAATATAAAACTTTTATTAGACATTTTAGAGAGGCCTTCTGAAGGTTGACAGCTCTTGTTGACCAGTGAAGAAGACCTTGTAACCTCTGTGGCCGTAAAATGTAATTGCAGAAAAGTTGGGTCAGCTTTTAGGTGTGCTTGTGCCACTTATGTTCGTCTATATTAAAACTTCCATGAGCCTCCAGCTGTGATGTCACTGGTTATAACTCTTCCCATGGAAGCACTTTAAAAAGTTGATATTGCCAAAGTTAAAAGGAAACTAAGCCTCAGAGGTCGTGTTTGAATATGTACTTTGATTTAGATGTATTTTGTCTGAAGTTACTGTTGCTGTCGTACTATCTAGTTTGAGCATCTTTGCACAGCTCCTGTAAGATACGGACAGATTAAAGTTCCCATTTCTGGTCTGTTATGTTCTGCAAGTCTGCGTCAATCAGACCAGCAAGATCTGATTTCAGCAATAGCTTTACAGATAGCTACACTGACTACATGGTCAGAGGAGAAGACACCTGGTTACTAAATTGAAGAAGTTTCTGGAATTGAGGGTTATTATTTTTGACAGGCAAGTAAGGACCATACAGAGGCAACTTCAGTTCTTTTTTTATTAATCAATTAGTCTCCAGTCAAATATGTATTGAAACTTCTTGAGCTGACCCACTAATTATGTTGTTACCCCTTCCACTTTTAAACTCTCAGTGACACTTAAATAAGGTTATGGTGGCAGTAGTGTTTGTCTTTACCTTTTAGAGCTACAGCAGTTTGAGAGTCTGTGCTGTAAAGCCCCTTTCCGCTAGTATCTCTGGACGTGACTTAGTTGTCCTCTTGGCTGTCACTCAAATAAAGGAGCAAGGGCTGGAGAACAGGTACATATTTGGGAGGGAGTTACAAAATTTTCTAGCTCTTAAGTGAGACCAAAGGGTCTTTTGGGGTCTAGATATTCAGGTAGGGTGAAGAAGAGGCAAAAGGCATATGGGCAGAAATAATTTAAGGAGGACTGTTGCTAGTAGGGATAGACAGGTTAAGAATTTCTGGATTAGAGTGAGATTCAATGAGGAGTTCCCGCATCGTTTTTGCAGATTAAACCCAGCAGTTTTGAAACAATTCAAAGAATAGTTTCTCCTAGGAGCAAAGGAGCAAGTGCATCTTTGCCCTAAGTGGGAGCCACTTTCCTCATATTTCTGTGGAAGGATACAACCGAAAACCTCTTTTCAGTGAGGTTGTATGTGCCTAGGATCTAAAATGCTATCAGAAGCATAGTGGTTGAGGATTGAATCGTTAGCGAAGGCAGTTAGTGCAAGGATACATAATTAAATGGACAGCCATATCTTTCCAAGGCTAGGAACTATTTCCTGGTATACAAGTAGGTTATTTCTCAATATCTTCTGTTTTTCTCGACATTAGTTGAGTTCATGAATTTTTACAGTTACTCCACACAATATTAATTTGTTATTACCGAGCATTCTTCTACAATAATTCAAACTCGGGAGATGGATTGATATTGGGGAAAGGGCTATTTTCATGTAGTTATGCTGAATAGAGACTATGCTGCCACCACTTAAGAAAGCAAGGAAAAATGAATGAATGCTGCAGATATCTATAGCAAAAGCTATAGGAACCATTGATGTATACGTCTGTATCATTATTTGTGTAGCAATAAAATAGAAAGAGATGAAAGTTATTGGGAGAGAGCTTTTTTGGTTTTTAAAAAACCAAACCAAAACCCAAATAGTTTTGCGGAATTAATCCTTAGCAGCTAGGTATCATACTATTCAGCTTTTAATTTTTTGTCCTGGCAGATGCTGTCATGTATCAGGGTACAGTGTGTCGTCTACATTAACATTAGATTGAACTTCATGTGCTGTGAGTGCAACTTTTATGTATATATATAGAATAGATGTTGCTATGTATATATTTATGAACAAAGCAGTAATTGCTGTTTCATTCATTCTGTGCAGTTATTTTTACATGCTTCCAGCAAACCTGAGCTTAAGTCTAGATGTTTATCCTTTGTAAGCTGCGTTTATTGGACTTGATTTATGATGCAATGCCTTTAGAGTTATGCATATGATGCACTGTTGCTTTTGTCTTTATTGAAAATTTCTTCAGTGGTGCTTTCAGAACTTGCCTCCTAAAGCTAGTTGCTTTCAGAGGAACAAAACCCAATTTGACTCTGCCATAAATTGTTAGTGCTTTCACTGACAACTCTGTTTCTGTATGTGCATTGTGACCAGGGGTACGCTGCAAGGCCTGTCCACGTTACCTTTTTTATGGTGAACTGCATAGTGCGACAGCGTTTTTTGAAACAGGGTAGCAGGGAGGAGCTGCAAGCAGTTGTGGGGAGTGGAATGGGAATGCCAGGGCTGTCTCCACATGGAAATGGTCCACAGCGGGTTGCGTGGGGTGCAGGGGTGGGGAGTGGCTGCAGACTGGCAAGGAGGAGAATTCTCCGCTGCCTCCTAACGTGCATGTGTTCCTTTGATTTTCAGGGAGACGTGCTCAGACCAATAACCAATGAATTTTTCAATGAAAAAATGAATTATTAAAAGTCCATGAAGAAAGTTATATGTATTTTGTAGAGTAAGATTTTTCTGACTGTACCAAGGGAAAAATAATTATCAAGTGTATCTGTACATACTTAGGTATATGTACGTGCACACACACACACACACACTTTATATACACAGCTGTACATATGTATACACATACACACTTTAAATTTACAACAGAAACATAGAGTGGAAAATGTGCGTGTTTTAAATGCTCATATATGAAGCAGTAATTAAGGCAATTCATCCTACTTTTCCCCCCTAATTTTTATCATGCAGTTCATCTCCTTATCTAACTTTTAAGTGCAACTTCATTGCCTTCTGTGGAAAGTGTCCAGTTTTCACGAGTGTAAGTGAAACGAGAAGGTGGCACAATATGCTTTAAAAATACTATGTAACACTGGATGAAAAGCCTTGCATTAACTTTTGAAGAATGCAACACCGTCACTAAGTTGCAATTTTCACCAAAGCTTTGTGGTTAAATCACGTTTTATATTTACATGCACCATGGAATAGCTAATATAGATGTCTTCCTGACACTAAAGCATGGATTTATTGACAAAGACAAACGTGTTTGAAAGCTGAGCTAGACTGTAGCTTTTCAAAATAAAAAAGATAAAAAGATAGTTGTAGAATAAACTGCCCTAGTTTACAAAACAGAGCTCTTAGTTGATGGGGAATAGAGGGGTCAGAAATAAATTACTGTACCAGGCATTTTAGGGCTGATTCTGTTTCTAAGTGAAATAGTAGTAAAGCTTCAGTGAATTAAATAAGATTTTCCTATTGTTTTAATCTCTCACTATTTCATTAATAATAAAAATATTTTAGAATTTCACTTTATGTGCTGAAGTCTGATGATGAGTAAAGTAAGAAACAGAAAGACCAATAAAGGGCAGTCATTGAAATTTAATGGTAGAAATTATCTAGTGCGTAATCTCCACCTTTTGCAACATTAAGCAGTCTTTTTCTAGAAAAGTGAAACATTCAGTACTGAAGTTTTTTTTCCCCAAATGCCATGAAATACAGACTGACTTAATTGGAATTTCATTAAATTATCGAGGAGTTTGTCACATTAATTGCCATTTTTGAGCCTTTAAAACCAATACAGTAAAAGGCTGACAAACTTACAGGATATAGAATTAAAGACTCTAAACCAAAGGCTATGTGTTTCTCTTGGTTAGTGTAGCACACGCAATGTCTAGTTGTATGTACTACATAGATATACACATACTCTTCCTAGAATTAAAAACAATTCTAGGAACTGCTGTTACCATTTGCTGTCTTTGGATTTAACAGTGCTTGGTTTTAATGACTGTTGAGGGGATTTGGTTTCCATACGTTACAAATTTTATGCATGAAACAGCGATGCTTTGAAGGCATTGCCTAATTTAAAGGCAGCTCTAGTTTGGGGGGTTTTGTTTTGTTTTACATTTCATATTTCATCTGAGAAAGTATCTTTAATATTTAGAGGTTTATGAGTGATGTATGCTTTGCCGAATAATGTTTTATTCTACTGGTCTTTTATTCTCACATACAGTAGGATATTCTTGCTGCAAACAAACAAAATTGTGATTATTTTCATATAGCACATTTGAGAAGCAAAAGTAATCTTTGCTGCTCTTTTCCTGTCTCCCAAAATGAAGAAAATGGGGGAAGATTAAGGCCTGATCTACCTCTACTGAGGTCGGAGTTCCCTGTCAACTGTACTGGTCTCTCACCAAGCAGCCCAGCTGAAAAAAAATCACAGATCAGGGATGATTAAAAGGATCTCAGGTATTAATATTTAGCCTAATCTTAGGCTATCCATTGCTGATAAATCATTCATTTTGACATATGGGGAATATCCACTACCGAAATAGTCTAACTGTGTATTGACGTATGATTCCTTTCTTTCTCCCATTAGTGTCTTCTATCGTGTGCATGTGAATTGTGAATATGGAATCTGTTTACTCAAAAAAGATTCGTATGGTCAAGTTTTCTGTCTGTTACTTGCTTAAATAAATGTTTTCAATTTAACACAACAATTTGTAATGAATACTGTGAAACAGAGTTAAAAGGCTGAGTTCTTGAAATAGAAATCATAATAAAAATGCTTTTCTCCCCTCCAAAATATTTATTTTAACGTGTGGTCACATTTTCCTACATTTTCACATTAATTGAAATCTTATTGTTGTTGAAAAATAAATCTTTTTTTTTTCCCCCTTCGTCTAGTCTCCCAGCTCTTACGCAAATTAAATAATACACACACAGGCATAATTTGTGGTTTTAAAATAAGGAAAATCTTGTAAATTCATGATATCTTAAAAAAAACTCTTTCCAAGCAGTGCTGTGATGTAGCTTCTGTTTTGTAATTTACCTTTTTGCTTTAGCGAAAGGCAAGTTTTGTGTGATAATCCTTTGATTATCGAGTCTTGTAAAATGTTCTAGACATTGTTAATTTCAGTCCCTTATTTATTACAGAGTAATCTTATATCGATGTTCAGAAGGAGTTTCTAAGGCTCTGGAATGTCTACTGAAGCTCCAAATACCAGGAACAGTCTACAGACAGCACATCCTTTCTATGTATTTGAAAATTACCAGGATAACTCCTTTATTTTAAAGGAGGAGGGTGGGGGGGCACAGAGTACACCCCCAGTGCTGTCTGGCTTCTGGTGTTGCTCTATGCAATCCTCCTAATGTTCTTTCCGTTCAGATTCATAGAAACAGTTTGAAAGAAACTGACTATAAATACTCAAGTCACTTTCAAGAAACTTTTCTTGGCAACAGAAGCTAAAATCAAGCACCATATCAAATAAAATGCGAAGCATGCTACAAAGCTTATCTGCTTTCTCTTGAAGAAAGCTTTGCGAGTGTAGCCACAAGCCTGGAGCTGAATCACCCAGTGCTGCGGCAAGCAGAACAACTCCAAAGGCTCAAGAATAATTTTTTTGTTTTTTTTTTTTAAATCGTTTTTGCTATTAAAACTCACCAGTGCCCTTCTTCTGCTTCTCCAGGAAGTTGCACCCGTCAGCACCTGCTGAGGGCTTCGTTGATCAAACTGGCAGGTAAAAAAATTCCCGTAGAATAAAGCCAGACCAGCTGGCTTTGAAGAGAAACCCCCCAGTTTGGGTTGTGTTCGCCTCACTCACCCTCTGCTCGTCAGCCCCGGGCTTTTTCTCCTTTGGATGTTGACCTGTGGGCTGCGTGATGCGGGCACGCAAGTGTCTGGCAGGCCAAGGGGCACCTGCTTCTGTCACTCCCGAGTAAATTTAGCTGTAAAAGGTATCGCTGACAAGCAGACCTTTGTCAGCCCTGGCAAACGAAGGCGGCATTGCTGTCCCCCTTCAAAGTACGCTGCGAGTTCAAATGGAAAATATCAAACTGGTCATCTTATCCGGGAATTGCTGCTTCGAGAAGAAGGAAGGCCAAATTTCTTGCATGTGGCAAAAAACTTTCCTCCTTTACATTAGATGTTAAAATTGCAGTATTCCAAGAATAATCTCGGAACAAGACGGGGTTTTGTTCTCTTAATTGTGGCTGGAAGGAAACATTTTTTTAATGGAAATACAGCACACACATATTTCAATTCAGGTTATTAAACTGTGTTAAGTATTAAAGTTGATTGCCTTTCTTTTCGCTAACTCATTTCGCTTTTTTATCCAAAGAAATATTAGAAGACTAAAACCTCTCAAATAGGAGGTATTAATCTCATTCCCAAAATTAGAAAGCATGCAGTGTTGAGAGACTGGATGTCAAAATTACATGTTCATTGCACTTATGCGGTGGGAGTCTAGGAACCAACCACTTTTAAAATGGGAGCTAGAGTAAATGGAGACTATTCTGAGGGAAGCAATCAAAACTTGGTGTTCTTGTCCTTATTGGATTAAGGTAAGGGTATTTTATCATTTACATCTGTCCTGTCCCTTGTTTGTTGTGTTTGTTTGTTTGTTTTGTTTTGTTTTGTTTTGTTTTTTTCCGGAAGTGGCTCCTGGTGATTGAAATAGAAAGATGTAATTTGCATCAGCCTGTATTCTCACAGAGTTAAAAAAAAGAGTCACCAATGTAGGTTTGCCAGGATTGATAGTGGCATACCTAGACACTCTGTTTTCTGCTTGAAAACCATGTCATAAACTCAAACAACTTCAAGGAAAAATTTCAGAAATCTGCATTTTATTACAACATGCCGTTTAAAAGGAGGAAAATATTCCTTCTGAAAAAGTGATGAGAAGAAGTGAGGGTCAGGAGCTCTTTGTAAAATAAACAAAGTTCCTATTTACTTACTTGTATAAACAAGCACTCACCAAGCTGTATGTCTCTGCAGGGGCACCCTTTCAGCTAAAAACATGGACCTGATTGGCATCATCCTGTATCCATGGAAACGTTTTAGGTACCTCTCTCTCAATATGTACTTCTCTTATTCAGGGTTTAAAAGCTGAGTACCAAATAAGTAAGTGTTTTTATTTAATAATTATACAGGAGGTACTTTGTGGATGCTTGGTTCTTGGAGTTTGTATCTGTCATAATAAAGATCTTATGTTTTCATCATATTTGATAAAATCATGTGTTTCATTTCAAGCCTCCCTATCAGCTCTTAGATTACAGACAACATCCAAAAAGTCCTCATGAGTGAAAATTCTGAAATTTTTGATGATCCATTACTGTTTGAAAAACAATGATCATAGTTCATATAACCATCAAAATTAGGCACTGGTCTAAATGCATTAAACTAGTCTCTTTTTCTGTCTCTCTGAAGAAGAAATAGGAAAAAATACTAAGAAGTCCGATTGTTTTGTTTTGGAAACAGCCATACCCACATATGTCGCTATTTAGTGGGTCACAGATGTTAAGAGCTTAACAATTGTCTTGAAACCAAACCAGAAGACTGAAAATAGAGGTGCTTTAGCACAGAAATAAGTCAAATGCAAAACAGTAATTTTTCCTATTAAGGTATGTCTGCCCCACTACTTAGTTAAAATATCAAAGCAAAGAACTAACAGAAATAAGGGATTTTCTGTCTCCATATTTCCATGCAGAGAAAGAAGCATAGGCATGAACTACATTTATGTTCAAAACTATTATTCTGAAGAAGATCCTTTGCAGATGAAATGTAGTTATTTCAAAGTTGCCTTGGCTCAAATTCAAAACTCTTTTGGAATTCCACCTATTAACTGGTACAAGCGATGCACGTTTTTAATGTAGTTTGATTTACAGTGTATGAAAATGAGTGATTGCTATCTATTAGTTAACATTCGGTATGTATTTTTTAAAAATCCTGCCTTTATTTTGTTGACAGAAAACATTTTCTCCAACTGGGCCGGGTTGTAACACTAAAATGCCTTGCTAATTACAACTGCTGTCAGAAAAACACATTTCTGTCTAGAAAGATCCAGTAGTTCTCACTGAAATCCAAGTGGTTTAGAGTCTTGGTTTGCTAAGTTTGTATCTCTGCATATTATTTTCATTTACCGCTGTTACTGTTTTTATTTGCCACCTTGTCGCGACAGCCCAGTCCCTGCTGAGTGCAGATGGCATGAATGATCTCTCCACCGATTAGGCTGGAGCAGCCTTTGTAGAAACTCTGCAAGGCTTTGCTGCCTAATGAAAGTTGTTAGCTTTTCACGTGCTAGGTTGTCCATATCAGGCTTATACTTTTATTTATGTATATGCGTTTACAGATCTGTAAAGATTTTATTTGAGAAGTATGATTGTGGTGTGGGCCAACTGAATCTGCTTGACTCTCTGTGAAAGCCTCAGTGGGTAATCTCCCTGTGGGCTGGCCCATTCGTTCTGCAAATTGCCACATGAGACCTGGGATTGTGATTGCTCTCAAGAACTTTTACTCTGAGCCAACTAAGCATATCAGAGAGGTGAAACTTTCAGCCCCCGGGGAAGGATGCAGCACACATGACAATTTTGTACATTTCCCTTCTATCATGTGCCTGTCCTTGCGACAAGGTCAAGGTTGCTGGGGTACTAACTGGGGAAGCAGAAAGAGAGGCTAGTCTCAGCTCAGCTGTCTGTGCATTCAGTCAGACGTGGAGAAGGAAGCGCTGACCCTGCTCATCATCCTGAACAAATAAAATTTCAGTTATGTACTTCAATGGCAGGGTCACTCAGGTGCGCTGGAAAATGCACTGAAATGGGGGAAACAAGATTTGCCCTGTTGCCACCGTGAAACGGGCAAAATGATTCTTCCTAGCCACAGATCTCAGGGAAAGAAAGGGATGAGGAAAATTGGTAGTGGTATCACTTGGGGACATAAATCTTCGTCTAAGTAATATGTTCTCAGCTTTATGATTTTTAGCTTTTTAATCCAAGATGTCTTTTTTTTTCCTAGCATTTGTTAAAGAATCACTTCCAAAATGCTAGAAAGTCAGCCTGAGCATATTGCAGATAAAATCTGTCTCCCTTCTCCGTCACGTAAAATAGAGATACAACATTTGGCCTATATTCAGTTTTTCAGGTGCTAAAAAGCTATGACAAAACTGCACAGATCGTATGATAATGGGCATATTATACAACTCTAGATCATCATATGCCCAACTTATTATTACTATTTTAGTTTTCCACAGACCACTTTTATAGCACCATCAACTTACATGTGCTTCAAAAACGTAAAGGCTCATTGCATGCTTTTTGAATTTATAGATCAAATACAAATAAGCGGGGAAAAAACCCAGGAAAACATTTAAGAATACGGCAAAGATGCAGGGTGTCTTACTGTGAAAAGAAAAGTGAGCCGAATTGTTTGAAGGCTTTTAAAGATCATCAGCAGACTAAAATGTAAACAAGGAATTCTCCAAGGAGCACCTCCTGTTATTTTGGAGCCATCAGAGTGAAAACGAACCCTAAATTCTGACCCCTCCATGCTTGAAACGTACCCAGCTGAAAAGGACTGAGAAAGAAACCTGACTGACTAAAAAGCAGCTGCGTTTGAGGAACTTGTACACAACAAAGATGGCTCAAATTTGGGCTTGAAAGGAGTGGGAAAGCTGAAAACACAGAATCCACTGGTAGGAGCAGACAGTTGCCAGGAGGGAAATAGAGAGTCACAATAGCAATATGATCGAGCGTGAAACCTCTCGTTCATAAATGTACTCAAATACATGCATACAGCACTAAACATACGTAGTGGCCTTCCCTATATCATTGTACAGAGTCCCAAAGCAGAAAAAATGTAAATATACTTTTGGCAAGCGAGAGGGAGGGCAACCTTATGTAGGCTTTCCTAATACAGAAGAGGATTTTTGTTCCTGAAGAGAAAGTAATTTGTGAGTTATATGGACAGTAGAGGTGCTGTAGAAAAAACGAGGATTTAGCTGCAGCACTCTGAACAATTTTGAGGGAAGGGTGTAGGGCAGGGTTACGGTAGCTAAGGTGAGATGTCTCTCCATTTATGTGGCTGCTAGCGGTTGCATGGAGCCACATTTCAAAGCAGAAGAACTTCATTTAGGTAACAAGTTGCAGAATAAAAGTTTAGAAATATGTAGGTCCATAGGTTAAGAAAGAGAATGGAGAAAATACAGAGTGAGGTAGGAGGCAGAGAAGGAGTCAGAAGGAAGAAATGGGGTATAAGTGGGAATAATTCTGTTTGTGGCAGTGGCTGTTTGTAGCCAGAGGGAGATGCCTGCCATGTTGCAGGAACAGTTGGATTTGGCATAAATGCAGCTGAAGGGAGGGAAAAAGATACTGATAGAATCGTAGGATCATAGAATACGAGGTTGGAAGGGACCTCGAGGATCGTCTGGTCCAACTTTTCTTGGCAAAAGCACATCTCTGGGAATGGGGAAAAGAGAAACCTTTGGAATACGCTACTCTACTTTTCCATTTTTTATGTCCTAAAATAAAAGCAACTTTTGAAAAACGAAAGTTAAAATCACTGAAGGAGAAGGGTAGACAGGTGAACGAGAGAGTAGAATCTGACCTTGCAGTGAGTTCTGCTGAAATTTGGTGCCTGAGAGAGCTGTATACACACCTATACAAGTGCTTCCAGTGCCTCTACCTCTAGATTTTCTTTAAAAGATTTAAAAGAAACTATAGGGAGAAGTTATTTGTGTAGGCAGAGGAAGTAATTTCTGACACATGCAAGAGTACTGGGTAGCTGGTGTGCTTGTGTAATGTAATATGCAGAGGATACAGGCAGGAATGGATGAGGGGACATGGGAAAGCCCAAACTTGGTGTTTCACGCAGAGCAGCTCCTGTCACACTGTGTTCATGTACGACTGTTAGAGGACAGGCTGATGCCATAAGAAGGCCTAACAAATGCCTAACTCGCAACAAACCTGCCGTTTGCTGTCGGAGTTGTCGGAGTTAAAAAAACGATGAGCGGTTCTGGGATACATGCGAATAGATCTATACCATTGCACTGAAGGAGTGAAAGCAGCATGAGCAGTTGCAGTCGATGGGAACTCAGGTATGTATATGCCATTAATTTAAATGTGCTCCAGTATTCTGTCAACAGAGGAAACAGAGGAGAGCTTCCCCAGGAATGTTTGCTGCAGAACAGTTACACTGCTTATGAGTTTCTTTAAAGTAATAAATTAATAGTGACCTTCTCTGCCAAAGTATGATTTATTACAGACTGATCTGCTGTTTTGTATAACTGTTTTACATGCTAATTGCCAGTATAGTTGTCCAAGAATTGAAATATAAATATTATAGGGAGTGATTCATAGACAGTATCTAAAAGCAAAACCGAAAACCTCAAAATGTTACAAGCTTTTAGAACTAAAACATTTTTGTACAAATCAGCAATATGGTGTATTGTCAAATTAATTATTTGAAAAGGAGTATTTATAATAAACATTGGAAAGGATCAGCAGAATAAAGGGTTTCGCTAAACATTCTCAGTTTCATGTAAAAATGATTCAAGTCCTGTTCCTGCTAACCATTTTTTGTACTTTGCTATTGTGTCCCAAGCTCCTGCAAGCTCCAGTTTTATAAATATGTTCTGTTCAACAGGTAAGAGATTTATTTTGCATTTGTCCTGATGTCTACAAAAGACGCTTACTAATAAACCCGTAAATGGGCCTCCTTTTTGTTTTAAGTCTTTCATACTATGTCAATAGTTGATTTGCAATTTACTATTTTACGTGGATCTGGTATGACAGCCATACACAAAGTTGCGTATCGCTTCTCATTGAGATTTTTATTGTTTGTGAGTTGCCAAGTTTCAACCGTTAAGCTTTAAACTTTATCCTTTTTGGTTATGTGCTTTATCCTGGATTTTCTAGAATGATTCAGCAGTTACTTGAACAGGAGGAGCGGTATTCTAGATTACATATGTTAAGAAAATATGTAAAGGTGTTTCACTGGGAATCTCTTAACACCTACAGATTTTGGAATAATGGAAGAAGTTCAAGGACAGTCTTAGGAATGTACCTGCTGCCTGCTCAAATAGCATATCTGCCAAAGAGAAATTCGCCAGGAAAATAGCAGGTCGTGTGTGCTTGTCTGAGGCTTCAGCTGGGAATCTGGCACCAAAGAGGCGGAGGAAGTGATTAAAAGCTGTTGGCATGCCTATGTGCATGGAGCCAACTGAAAGCTGCATGGCAACTAATTCTGATATTTGTGATATTTTAAGCACTGGACTTAATATTATCTCAGAATCCGAGGGCTTACTAAGGTGCATGTTATGTTTTGCATTGTGTACGGACAGATGTGTCAGGTGCTGTCCACTCCTTACCTGCTCAGTCTGAATTTCAAAAGGATGAATATATAGGTTGTTCTTTCTCTCTTTAGTCCTTTTTCCTGCTCCTTGGAATGATACAGGGAACTAACCTCACCTTGACTTCCCTGCTTTGTCCCACCCTCCCAGCTCTTAGTGTGGCTGTAAGCATTGTCCAGTCTTCCAGCTGGTAGGCAGAAAAATTTCTAGTATAATTCATAGATTCTGAAGAGCTGAGTTTTGCAGTAGCCACTTGTATGTACAAAAATGTAATTCTAATCCTCCGTTGTTTTTTGGCATTAATGTACTGTATTCATTGAGACTGAGACAAAACTGCCGCCTCTAAGAGCCACTGATTTGGACAATTATCCCAAATCAGATTATAATAAATGGCAGTCTTAGGAATTTTGATTAACCTCTAAATAAATGTTACTTTGGAAAAACCCTGTCAAATGCATTAATGATAAGTTGTGAGGTAGTAGTAATTGCAGGCATGGCACTATAGATAACATAGTTAATTGATACCACCCTCTCAAACATGTATAGCACATCAGCTGCCATGAAGCTGGACTGATTATAATAGTATTTACAACAGATGAAATACATGAGATAAGACGTATAAAATGGAAACTTAGGGTGCTTACTACCATCATCTCACTTGGTCATTTAATGACTTGACTTTGGGCAAATACTGCTTGGCCATTAAGTCTTCTGGCTTTCTGTTGAGCTAAGTATATACTGAGCTGCTCTGTTTAGAGTTTAAGGGAGTGTCATATGGTCCAGGATGAAGCCTGTAATTAGTCCAGACAGTCTGCATGGGGTGAAGTAATCAGTCGGGTCCAGGGATCACCTGGAGAGCACAGTCAGGAGCAGCAGGAGATGGAGCAGGGACAGGGCTGGAGATGAGGCTATGGCAGGGCTCCTTGGTCCATCCAGGGGACGAGGCAAAGATGGGACTGGTGACAAAGGTATGGCAAAACGGGGGCCTATCCAGGAGACAGCTACCCACAGCAAAGGTCTAGTGTCCATCCAGAGACTACTACACTTAGAACATAGCTCTGGCTAATTAAGGCCCTAGGCTGAGTTTAAATGGAGCTCCTGGGTCTAGGGGCATGGTTGTGGGGGGAGGCTCTGTGGTAGGCTTATCAGGGCCATTACAGCCTTGACAGCTTCTTCCTTTCTTTTTCCCTTATCAATGCTTGCAGTCATAGAGTTAAGAAACTGCATCTGCCTCCATCACCTGTCCTCATGATGGTCCTAAGGAGCAACGTGTTTTGGATGACTTCGAGTTGAGATTACAAACAGAAGTGGAAAACTTGTCTTTGTCTTCCATGTGTGTTCGTAGAAATGCAGTACAGATTATACATGCAAACTTTGGGGAAGAATGCCCTGGCTTTGTTTTTTTGGGGGAGGAAAGACACACATTTGATGAAGAGTCCTCAGTTCATCTTGTTTCAAGCATGGCTGCAACCCTCATCAAGTTAGGAGAAAATAAGACGTGTGTTGATGATATAGCTGCACAGCTCCATTGAGCCAGAGGGAGTTTTCTTCAAGAAGATGAAGGTGTTGGCAGAATGAAAAACTGGGAAGCAAGCAGAAGAGAGCCAGCACCAGCCACTTCATCATCTCCCAGCACATGAGTCCAGCTGAAAGGGTTAATTTGTGGGGGAATTTTTTTGGTTGTAGCATAGATAAAACAACAGTTGCATGACAAAAAGGAGGAAGAGGAAGAAAAACAGTGGATGTATGTGTTTCTGACTGTGATGGTGGTAGAAAGAGGGTGCCGCTTCCCAGGACAGAGCATCAAAAAGTGACTCTTCACAGGGGAAACTTCTGTACCTGGAGCTGATCATCCCATATGTGGAGAGCAGTGTAATTCCATTGTTATGGAAATCCAGGCATTTCATGACCTGGATAAAATGTGTAGTCTGCTGCTTGGCTGGCGGACTTCTGTCCTTCAGTGACAAGAGTAGACAGCTATGCCTGAAGTGGACCTTCTGCTCCTGGTCATCCCACCCCTCGGCATGATAGGTGGTACAACAGTCATAATTTCTGTATCTCAGCCAGGCCGATCACTTGGTATGGCTCCTAGTATAGAGCAATGATGGGCAGTGGAGTGGGAGGAAAACTATCAAGTACAAATTAGATCTGCTGAAGTATGGTGTGGATGTACTGGCTTCTGTCACAAATGGATTAGGGAGGATAGAGTGGCGGATTTGACCGACTTGGTCCAGCAAATGCAAACCTAGAGCTACCAAAGACATGTAAGCATAGTTAGGAGAGCTTGAGGGCTCTGTTCTCTATCCCTGAAATCACAGGTTATGAGATACAGCAGGGCATCCTTTTCAGGAAAGAAGTAACTTCAGCTTAGCTTCCTCCTGTAAACATTCTGTGCAAGGGCTATGGGTGTAGCTGCTTGAGAAAGGGAGTTGGGATGCTGTTGGGAAAATAAAGATAAGACTAAAACCTCAGGCCACAGAATATGCTTTGTAAATGCTGGGTTTTGAGGAAGAATTTGCAGGTTAATGAGATTGTTTTGCTGGGTGATTCTGTCGACTTAAGCCAGCTTACTTACAGTATAAATGCATGAGATCAATTTATGACCCTTTGGTTAGAGATATCTCTTGTCCATTTTCAAGTGAAAACTAATAGCCATGAAAATGCCACCGTTCTGGTAAGGGCAAAATACCACTATTTAGCCCTTAGAGTATAACCAAAATCATGTGGAATGAGCCCAAGCCCTGTATTTTCTCTAGGTTGCCTTGAATGAGATTTTACTATGTATAAAAGCAGTTCATAATTTCAAACACATTTTTGTTGTTTGTTTTTTTAAAGTAACATGATGGATTTATTCAGGTAAAACTTATCTTGCTTCTGAGCCATGCCCCACCCCAAATAACGGTAAAGCCAAAATTTCCATAAGTAAGCAAAGCAGAGCTGTTCAATGAACACTGATGTGTTCTTACCACTTTTGTCAATTATATGAATTTGTTTTCCGGTATTAAAGCTAGCAGGAAGGACTACTTTACAGTGAATAAAGTATTCAGTCTTAAATGCTAAGAACAATTTTTTAAGCTGAAGTTTTTCTTTGGAGAGTCATCCAAGGTTTCATTCCGTGACTTCTTCCTAAAGCTACGGCTACATAAATCAGGCCAGAAGTGTACCTGTTTACACAGCTGTGCCAGGGGAACGGTGCAGGAACTCCACCTTGCCAAGGGAAGGATTGCACCCTGGCAAGGATCAGCTCCCTCTCTCATTCCTAACTTCTTTCTCCAGATTGCTGAGTAATAATTTGTGTCCTAAGAGCAGAAAATGGGGCAATGCCCCTGATCGTTCAACTGGGTTTTTGTAGCTGACTGAGAAGTAAACCTCAAGAAAAGCTGGGTTTTTTTATTTTGTTTTTGTTTCTTGTTTTTGTTTTTTTTTTTTGGTTTTGTTTTTGTGAGAAGGAGACAGTCTCTCATCTCTTTGGGAATGCTTGAACATAAGATTACTAACAGGAAACATTATACACCATTCCGTCTATATTTTCCCAGTCATTTTCCATGCACCAGTCCTCAGCCAACACAACTGGCATCACTCCCACTGAACAGACACTAATTTACACCAGCTGAGGTCCTGGATCTTATGTTACTTTTATATTCATATACTATAGTCTGGGAAATGTCAATATAGCATGCAGGTTTTGAAATGGATAAGATATATCAGCACAACATAACTATTTTACATAAGGACTTGAATCAGAACAGTTACTTATGGCTGGCATACTGTGATGTGCTTTCTTTATGACCCTATCTTATGCTGCAACTCACTTGACCTAAATTTTGCTGCAGTTTTCTGTTGCAAAAGATTGAGATTTCAGGCACTGCTGCAAGTAAATTGAAAAAAAAAAAAGGAAGTCTTTACCAAAATGATACGATGAATTCAGCATTGTATGGCATTTAATCTTATATTGCGTCCTATTGATTTTACGCCAGACTTAATTCTTCATTTTTAAGCGAGCTGCAGACGGCAATATTGGTAGCAAGAGTTGTCAGCACAATAAACAGAAGGTCTGGGGAGTAGATACGGGGATGTTGAAATTTGTCAAATTTGGCAAGAATATGAAGATGGTCTGGGAGGCAGAGATTAGGATAACAAAGCAGCTGTGAAATACTTAGCATCACTGACCATTTAAATAATGGCTATCAAATTTTCTGGTTTAATTAACAATTAAAATCAAAGGGCAGCCTTTGTGTTAGGCTGCCTGCAAACTTGGGCATGTATCTCTGCACGACTTTATTTTCAGTTAACATCTGGAAGATTTTCTTTGCCACTAAAGGCAAAAAACCCTCCCCTATTTTAGTTTTAAAAATGACAGTCTGCATCCTGCAGCGTGCGTCTGCAGCAGTGGGTGGATCCTCTGGCAAATTTAATTGCCACAGAATCACACAAGGCCCTGACTATTACCAAATGGTGTGTGATAAACACAGAAACTTATTTTACTAAAGTATCCTCTTCATTTAGTACTTAAATGCACTGGAAGTGGCCTTTTGAAAAGCGTAGGTCATGGAACAACAATTGCTATTGGAGTCTCTGGGTTGCTTCATTGTTTATTTAACTTGACAGCAGGCTAGCTGCAGTTTCACAATTTAGATCATTTATTTTTATGGTCAGAATGTTTGTACAGTAGCAAAATGGTTTAGCGTATCTCTGCAATGGGATAGTGCTTCATTCTGCAGCTGCTCTGGCTTTCTTTAGTTCAGGCTCCATGCAGAGCGGGTGCTTCAGGACCTGCCAAACTGTTAAACCGGCAATGCTTTCCCTGTTGTGCCAGTATACCGTACCCACAATGAGGAAACCTTAGGAAGCTCATTTCAGTGTGATTTTCTGGTGTTTCAGGTAGCCCTGAGGGGAGAAAGAGATGTACTCTGTGATTTCTCTTGAATAAAAGAACACGCAGGTATGAGGAGAGAATTCAAAAGCCTCCTGAAGCGAAGAAAAGACAAAGCTATTAATGTGCTGGTGGTATTCTTCTTTGTGCTATACAGAAGTGCATCAGTGAACGTTAAGAAGTTAACTAGTAATGCGAACGTTTCAGATTCATGGAGACTCGAGGCAGTCAGTAATAGATCTTACCCCAATTTTTGGTAGCCTCCTTCACCCTAATGGTTATGAAGGGCTAAGATATTTTTCATGTGCACTCACAACATCTTTCTGATTAGTAAGTAATACGTAATACATTAGTACATAATTAGTAATTAGTGCGTAATTAGTAATACCTAATAAATTAGTAAGTAATACTTACTTTCTGAGATTAGTGAGTAATATGTAATAAATCAAAAGGAAAAATAAGGTCTCCTTCTGCTTCCTTTAGTGCACTTTGACTGACGTGCTAGGAGAGTATGGGAAGAAGAGCAGTAAGAAGGATGAAAGGAAGCTTACTTGTAGATGTAGATGCCTTATTGGAAGGCATCTCATTTTCTCTCTCTAGCACAAGATTCCATGTCCTAGGGAGAGACTCAAACTCCTCTCAAGAGCTTTTGCTAAGGAACCAAGAGTTTGAGCAACAGTGGACATGTTGAAGAAAGAAGGACACATTTGTGGTGGCCCTTGCCCCTGCCAGCTTCTCTGAAGTGAGCACAGGTCTTTTGGTATCTCTGATTATGTATTTGGTATCTCACTTCCCTGTCAAGAGGACAAATCAGCTAAAGTAGCAGCAAATACTGACTTAGCTCACTAGGGCTGCCTTCAGGCACACCGCATGTCCTGGGGATGGAGAATAAGTCCTCGTGCTGTCCACAAGAGGAAGGCAAGGTCTTGGTTCCATGGGTCCGGATACCATGTACCACCTTAGCCATAGGTAAATTTTCCCTTGTTGTAAATTCACTATTTGTTCAGGCTGTGCCTGCATGTGAAAAACAAGGGTCTGATTTTTTTCAGCTAATGTTGGATGGTTTTTTTATCCTCTAAGAGCTCCATAAGATTGGCATTATCCTGTAGTAGTGTCACAGCCTGCAGTCGTTTAATGCCTCTTCTTGTGGGGCCAGGATTCCACGCCCAAGTGCATTTAGTAGGTCAGTACAGTAATTTTAAATGTCTTTCTTTCAGTCTTTTGCCATCTTCAATTATACCTTTCCACCCTACTATTTCTGTAATTTTCTTCTGCCTGAAGTCTCTTTACTGTTGTTCTCTATTGCACAGCATGACAAATTACCCATCAAGCCATATCTTTTCAGCCCAGAAATGCTCAGAAACACAGAGTCATGGCATTATCACATATTGTGCACTTTATTTCCTCACAGTTCATTCAAGTGTGTCACTTTATTTTCCTGCTTCCTTTTGTCATCATGAAGATTAACCGTTTTATTCTTCCTAAACTTTAGGAACAATTAGAAACGCATTACATTGTAAGCTCAGAGCAACACCTATACAGTTCTGTATAACTTCGCGTTCCTCCTGCATGGCAAAACTATGTCCATGATTCTCCGTCTTTGCAGAAGCCAGGGCTTTCAGCCTTATTATACAGCTGAGTAACCTTGGCTGTGGGCAAGAGAATTATTTGTAGCCTCTGGCCACCAACCAAATTAACTGTGAGACACCATTCACTTTGACAGCGTGCGCTAGATTCTCTAGGGAGTTATGAAACTCTCTGGGCCTAATGTGTACTGTGCCCATAATCCCTCCTCTCCCTCCTGTCCTCCCTCCTTCCTCTTTAATTCAAGATAAATACCAGTAATTGTACAGCTTGTGCCGAGATATCTCCCAGGCATTGCAAGTATGTGTTAGAAAAATCAATTGGAATGGCTCAGAGCATCAGCAGGGCTACAACTGATACGTATATCAAATGCATCTTTAGAAATTGTGATCAAGATGATACAGAGAAAGTTTGTCATTAACGGCATCATTTAAAGCACTCATTAGCATTCATTAGGGGACAGTGCAGGAGTTGAGAGGCCGGTAGTTCCCACAGCGTTAATGCTCAGTCTGAAGAGAACCGCAGGAGTAAATGCAAAGCTGTCCTCCTAATGTATCTGAGATGCGAGACAAGATCTCTTTGGGCAAACATGACCCGTTCTTCTTTACAAGCTATTTTGTGGATCAATAGGAAGAACGGTTGACTGAAAGGCAGAAAAAACACTTCTGTAAGGCAAGTTATAGGAATTAGGACTTCAGGTAATCAGAAACAGCACTAAGCCTGTGGGATGGCATTTGGTTGGAGATAACTTCACATAGTTTCAGATTGTTATTAACAAAATGCTGACTGTTTAGTATTGTTAGAGTTTATGATTTTTTAAAATACTTATACCTAGGAAAGTATGAGAGCAGAATATAATGAGCCAAAAGTGTCGTGGTGCCAAGGATGCCAAGAGCCATTTGCAGATTTGTGCTAGTGGTGCAGTGACCTGAAGAGTGGCAGATGCTAAGAGACTGGTCTTGAGATGTGCTGGAAGAGCTCAGAACTGCCAATAGCTGGTATAAGCACAGGTTAGACACCAGTCCCAAGTCTAAATTAATTTAATCTTAAATAAGGTTTCTGTCCCACCCTCTGCAGCATTTTACCATGTACTTTGTACTATTTACCTATCCTATGTCTATTCCAAGCCTTTCATGTTGGGTTTTGAAAAATCCCAGGTATCTGTTAGCACCACACATAACTTAATTATGATTTTTCTTTCAAGCATATCTTTACAGGTTCAATGGCAAGATTTGTATAGAATGAAAAATGCATGAAGAATTTAGAAAAAGCCGGACTTCTAAATGAAAGACAAAATCTTTTTACTTCAGTTTTTGCAACTTTTTGTGAAAACTCTCAAAATGGATTTAAATGGGACGGCAAGCTCCGGCTGTTGCAGTTCATTTATCTTGTAATGTTTTCTATTCCATTTGCTTTAGAGTGTCAGGTAGGAGCTGGTAATAGAAAATCCAGCTCCAATATGTTTCTTCATATATCCCCCTTACAGAAATTTGTTACTGCAGCTGATAAACAGAATTATACAAGCTTTGTCACACAAATCACATTACAAAAGGTTCCAAAAAACTTGACAATGTTGACAGTTGTTTTCAGCAAATGGCTGCTTTACTGTAGCACTGTCAATGTTGATGTCCTTGTGCACATGTAAAAGAGCAATGTGATTAAGGCAAGCTTGTCCATGCTAGATATGAGCCAAGTTTTCAATCTCCTCATGGCACTGAAAGATTGCTCAGCTGTTGCAGATAAGGCAAGAATAGCTAGCAGATTTCTGCCATTAAAAAAAAAAAAAAAAAATCCTTGTCTTTGGCATGCGTCTGTAGGAATTTGTAACATCTGCTACTGACCCTAAGTTCTAGAGAAGAACAGCTCGTATTTGTAGCTCTAATTGATATTACTTGGTTTAGATGATGCACTTCCAAGGAGATTACTGAAGTATCTTTGTGAGAAGAGATTTGTCTAGACAGCAGTCTAAAGCATGATATACTTTTGTAAAGTGGTACAGCAGTAAATTATCACCATTCCTCTAGTGCCACTTACCACTGCAATTTATGTCCAGCTTATGTTAAATTTAATTTGGACAAATAATCTATATTGTCTTCTGCTCTGAGAATATTTCATATTTATATATGAAAATCAATGCGTGTGCCCTACCTAGAACATCAGTCATCTTTTCCATATTTTTTTTCTTGCTATCAACCAGATAAAAGGAGTGGAAAACTCAATTCTTTAGCTAAAACTTTGTCAAGGGAAATGGGCCTGAGTTAACACAGTCATATCTTCCATCCTATTGACCCTGAATTCTTTATGTAAGATGTCAAAGCCATGGGACTCAGCAGATTTGTTGTCATGTCTGGGTGTGGAAATAGTGGGAAGAAGCCAATTTCAACAGCATAATCTTATAACAAAACCCACAGGGATTTTCTCATATAAATTAGCGTAGACTTTGTTAGTCTAAACATACTCAGATTTCCACTTTGTATCTACTAAAAATGCTTTTGAAAAGCCTGTGTTTCTGACAAGAGCCTGAGGGGGAGGAGGGCGCGGATTTCGGCTTGGCTCAGGGTGATGAGCTGCGCATTTCCCCGAACACCCAGTGCGATGCTCTGCACATCTTGGAATATCATAGGTAGGTCTATGCCTCTATGAGGTGATATGGAAAAATCTGTGAACTGAAGCTATCTATCAATGTTTTTTTCTGACAGGCTTGGACAGTGACAGAGTGTGGTACTAAAGGGCAGCATTTGATAGTCTTTAATTACAAAACCATCTTTTCTCTTCTTGCAATCCAGTGACACATTCCCTGTTCTTCAACCAAATTCTGAAACAAATGTCTTGGACAAAAGTCTTCTTCAGTAAACAAGCCCAATTCAAGCCCAGAAAACGGTCATTTCTCTGTACTGAATGAAGCCAGAGTCTGATAGAAAAAAGAGGTTTATGATAAGGTATTCAAAGAGCATGACATGATACATGCAACCGAGAGGGGAAGGAGATAATTTAAAGAAGTACTCCTCACCTTCATTCTGATATTTCCCTGTATTTTAAGACTTGATGCTACAATGTAGACATCTTTATAAAAAAGAATCTTATTATGGGAAATCATGGGTGGCCTTAGCTATGGGCAGCACCACCTGTGCCTCCTATAATTACCACGTTTAAAATAAAAGTTATAGCAAGTGTAACAAACAAACAGGGCTTTGCCCTTAACAGAAACCAATATTAGTTATGCATTTTGCATCGTTAGGGTAAAATTAGGTGGTGCGATAAAAGCTACATTGCAGGAAGATGTGTTCATTTTTATGTCACTTTGTGAAATTCAAGGTGGCAATACACTTCTTTCCTCCTGCGGTCTCAGGTAAGGATTCCTACCCCAGTACTCTGGACCCTCTCTGCAGAGAGTAGCAGTTTGGCTCGTGTTTCCTTCTCAGACTCTCTGGTTGAAAACCTAAATCTCATAAATGGAGGACTGTAATTATCAGCTAGTAAATCTTTCTATCAGTGGTTATTCTTTAAGGTCAATTAGAGTGAAGAACATTTCAATCTGGACGTACCATGAAGGAAAATCTTTCATGCAGAATTGATGAAACTGGAGTGCTTCTCCTTGCACCCGTCTACTCTCTGCGTTTGTGTGTTCCTCCACTACAGCTGCATGCATTAGCAGGCTGACTCCACTTTGAAAACCTTAAGCCACATTCTTCAGAACAGTTGCTTGGTGTTGGTCGGATTTCTCTGCAGCCCTTTTTTCCATTTGGAGCCACTGAGGCTGACGCATAGTTTCCAAGAACTTCAGCATGTCTTCTGTCTCCTGAATCGTCTCCTGAATCCCAAATATTTCTCAAGTGGCTAGCAAAAGAATATCCAGAAATTCTGCAGCCTGGTGATACAAGCTTCAAGAAGAAAGCCAGATGGCTCTGAAAAGGAATTGCAAAATAATTATTTCATTTTATGTTACCTTGGTGTCTTTAATACATGTGTACTTTCATTGTTATGGTTAGAGTGTTCATGAGATCTGAAGAGACTATGAAATCCCACTAATTCTAGCACTAATAACAGCTTTTGTTGGTCAGACTGTAAATGATATTGCACCATGATTCATGTGAAAAAGCAATAATGCAGCTTGAAAAAATAAAAGATGAGCAATAAACTAAGACAAAAGAGCTTGTTCCCTTTCCCAACACAACACTTTTTCTTTTCTGACCTAGGTTTACTTTTCCCCACCCTGCTTTAAGCATCCTTTGCATTATATACTAAAAATAAATGCATTCAAGGTTCAATCTTTAAGTCCAAAATTACTGCCTTTCAGATCCTTTATTATCCTTTGAAGCATCTAAAAAAATAGGTCAAAGCAACACTGCATAATTTGGAAAGTTAACAAAATGTTGTTTATGGAACAAAAAGGTAAGTAGATGTAATTACAATAACCTTGAAATGCATTGTTTTCCTTCGACTGTCAATTAAACATTTTAAAGAACTGAAGTTTTACATGAAAAATTTTTTTTTTGCCTTCTCTCAACAAGATGAAAGGAAAAAAATAGCTTCAAGTGACATGACATGAAGTCCACCTGGGTCACTCTCCCCTTTCCAGCAATATGAGTGAGCTTTGGCTCACAACACCGTTTTGTCCTCACTCAAAACATTGTGCCTAGATACCACCGGGAAGATGAGGATTGAAGATTGACACACACCAACTGTAGATACAAACGTACATTATGACAAATAAGGCCCTGATCCTGTAGGCAGCCTTGTCCAGACACAGCTCCCCTCCAGATCTCTGCTCTACCACAGTCAGCCTACATTGATTTTTTTCTCTTGAATTTCAGTATTATCGTGGGCTTCAGCTTTCTCAGTACTCAAGAACAAGTGGCTAGCAGACACAACATTGATAACATTCCATAATGGAGAAACAGCATGCAAATTAAAAAAGGAAATATTTATTTTCTGGCCATACCTGAAAATAGTGAAAGACAAAACATCCTAGCATTTCTATCCACAACTGATAACTGAAAGAGCCAAATTTCCCTTTTTTCCTGCTTTCTGCACACTGGGTAAGCTAGGTTTCCCAAGCTTCAGGACCAATCTCTTAAAATATTTTGAATGAACCCATACCCTGCAACGCAGAGCAAAGGAGAGGAGTCACTAGAGATGCCTGCACAAGGCTTGCTTAGTTGTTCCCCCTCTACGGTTCATTTCCACTGGCAGAAGCCACAGGGACAGTGGAAAAGGAGCCAGGCCACTGCTGGCATTTTGAGCCCAATGGGTGGGATTCTTCTCACCAGGTAAAATTTTGAGTCTAAGCTTGTCATTCAAGTTCCTTTCATAGTTGGTGGCAAGAGAGGGACATCTCATCACAATTCCTGTTTAGAACCAATGAACCTTACCCTACTGGTGCCCACCAGTCCTATGACTGTCCAGCAAGTCTAGACAGCTTGCTTCATGTCTTGAAGAATACAACATGCTACCAGGCAGGAATCGGATGAGAACGATCCAAGCACCAACCAGGATTATTTCTAGCTGCTGTCAATTCATAGAATCATAAAATGGTTTGGGTTGGAAGGGACCTTTAAAGATCGCCTAGTTCCAACGCCCCTGCCATCGGCAGGACACCTTCCACCAGACCAGGTTGCTCAAAGCCCCATCCAACCTGGCCTTGAACACTTCCAGGGATGGGGCATCTGTTAACTGGGCAGCCTCAGGTCGTTCTCCCTCCTCAGCCTTCAGGAGCAGAGAAGAAATAGCTCCTGAGGTTTAGAGGTAATGTACCATTGCTGAGTGTGTCTACCCGGGTGGGCCATGTAGATGCTCTCCGTGACCCACCCTTCCCTATGCTCGAGTGCTTTAGGACTTCAGTAATTAAGCCTATGATGCATTTCTACAGCCAGTACACTTTTCTATCAGTGCTGCTTTTACTTCAAGGCTTAATCGTGAGTATAGAAAATGGATGACATATTTTGAACTACGTTTTAGGATTTTCTTCACACAGAGTGTGCGATGCCTGCACAGTAAGAAATTGAAATGCGTCGACAAATTTTGTACCCCTTCTTCCTACCCTGCACACAAACAAACACACAGAGACACACAGCTAATGCAGGGTTAAAGACAACCTAAATTTCTGCAGCATGACTGTCTTACCAATTGCAAATGTATAGGCCAACCAGCCTCGGATCTTTTATCAGATATGGACTACCCATCAGATATACTACATGATTTATTGAAGACATGTTTGTAAATCTGTTTCCAGAAAATATTGTTTCCAGTCAGTGGTACCGACCCGAGAAAAATGAGGCCAGAATAAGCACCTTCTGTGGACCAGAACCCCCTATACATATATATCTTTGAACAACACAGACTTAATAATGATTATTTAAAAAACGATTGGGAAAGGTGGAATTTTTTGGACTTAACAGGTGCTAATTAGATTGTCCGATGTGGAAAAAAGGAGGACCTGAGGATGTTCTTTTGCACACTGAACAAAAGTTTTGCACACATTCAAGGAATATTTAAAACACTGACAAACTAGGTTCAGGTTAAGTGTCAAAAATCAATGAATTATGTGATCACTAAATCAATGTCTTGCAGACATGTCATATATTGATTTACTACTGTATGGATTTTGAGAACCCTGGACTCCTTGCCTTTCCCAAAGTGATCAGGGAAAATGCAGCAGGCTTTGAGGATGAAGGAGCAGATTGTTTGGTAGGGTGTAAGAGAATGTTCTTTGCAGAACAATAGCAAGAGTTTGTGTTTATGTGTTGATAGTGAAAATAACATGATAATCGCTAAAAAATTCCTTTATATTTTTAAGAGGATGTGAAGTTCATTTTCCCAAATTCCTTAGAAGCTTGAAAGTATCAACTTTTAGGCAAAGTTTCAGGATTTTCTTTCTCTTGCTTGATTTATTTAAATCTTGAAATAACACAGTTGTGATCTGTATCTGAAAATTCTTTGCCATGGAAAGGACCATCTCAGTACTTGTAGAATATATCTGCCCTCCATCTGAGGAACTGCGGCTGTGATCAAGCAAAAATACAGGAATTAGAAAACAAATATTAAAAAGTAAAAGTTATGCAGAGAAAACATGAGTTTTGTGAATGTGTGTTTGGTGTGTTTCACCTGTCTTTATTTAGATAGTTGCATAATTAATTGGCTCTCTGGTGCCTCAGAAATCTAATTTGACTTGAAATGGGAGCTTATTCACAAAGAATGTCTTCAGAAGGTTTCTTCCTGAAATATCTTCATTTTTGCATGCTGCTCTCCAGACTTTTAAAGTGATTCCAGACCTCTTACACAGCCTAGTACAATGGCTTTGCTGGTGCCAGGTCCTCTAAATATCTTGACGGTACTCAGAAAAAGACGGTACCCCTTGGCTGCGATCGGAGATAGAGTCGGAGCTGAAGCCGGCTGTGCTTTAATCTACAACTCATCTCCTGGGAGGTGTTAAAAACACATCTCTGCTTTGGTCTGTGTCTGTGGGGAACAGGGTGCTTCCAGCCCCACAGGGATGTTCAGAGCAGGGCTTTGGGGGGCAGAGCTGCAGAGCATAGGGTGCTGCCGAATTGTGCCCTGTGATGCTGGTGCTTATCAGAGCCATGGCAACTCCAGGCTCCATACCCGGACATCCAGGTCCATCTGTTTAATGGCAAAGGGAGGTGACATATGAATTTTTTAGAAAGAAGAGTGCATGTAACCCCCCAGTTTTGCTGGCGGATGTGAAGGGAGGAGAGATAGCTGCTCTACTCCTGCCCGGCTGTCTCTCTCTTTTTGGTGCGGCTGATCCCTGAGCGGTGATGGCACGGATGCTGCGACTCCTCTCCGACCGAGGGCTGGCAGTGGCTAAAAGTCTGCTGTTTGCCTCACAAGCCCAGCCACCACCCCATCCCCTCAGGATGTTTTTCAGATGATTTATCCACTTATGCCCTGCTGCATCATCTTTGTTAGGAAAACAACACTTCAGCCCCAGGAATAGTGCTAATAATGGTGGCGTAGAGGATAATTTCTAAGACATCATTTTGGCTTCGGTGCATGGTTTCAGAGAAATACATCCAAGCCAGAACTCAGACCACCTTAGGACCAGAGGCAAGTCATTTAACTGACTTCCAGTTGATGGAAGATTAAGGAAAATGCAGTACTGAGTCTCTTGTCCTTTGCTGAATCTGTTGGCTTGTCGCTACATCTGATACTGGTCCCCTCTGTGGGCAGCAGAGCTGGTGGGGGTCAATATCACAGAGCATGTGTTTTGCCTCCTGTGCAAAGTTATTTGGTAGTTACCTGATCTATGTGAACCGTTCTTTAGCAGCAAACAGCAAAATGTGCTACAGATGCCTCAAGTAACAGCAAGAACACGGAGTGTTTTTATGAGTTAATAGATGAGTGGGTAATAAGTACCAGAAGGATTATGGTGGGAGACTAAACTTTAGTCATCTGCCTGCGACCTCAGAAAGAGGTATTATGTAAATTTCTAACTCCCTTTTTTTCCCCAAGTGTGGTGAGTTGGAACAGACATTTTTGGAGGCTTCAAGCCCTATCTACCCTTTTATGCTGTTGTATTAATTTTGCAGCTGGGGATGAGAGTGTGCACTGATGATGTGCCTTGTCCTGAATGCTGCTGTTATGTTCCATCAGTGTTACCTGTATGCAGAGCTTCACGTGGAGTGGTGGGTCCCTGTGCACCCAGTTTTAAAAACATTATCTGCCTTCGAAGACTTGCCTTACAAAGAGTGGAAATACTGCTAATTGAAATGGAAATTATTTTTTTTTTTTTATTGCAATTGGCTGAAAGGTTTGATAAAGCCTTTTTTCTTTGTTAAAAATGACATGCTACAAATTTGTCTTTGTTGGCAATTCAAGACCTTGTGCCCTCACTTAAGATTTCAAATCTTCAGGCGACTTCGACGAAACTATGGAGAAGCAGACGGAACGCTGCTGATTTGGGTAAGATAAAGAATTACACATCATGGTGAACCTACTTTCCACTCACTAATTTTTTAGCAAAAGTAAAAAACCTTTCAGAACCTCTTCATTTATAATAAAGCTATTCTTTTTTTTTTTTCTTCCCCTGTGAATCTCCATTAAGAAGCTGTAATGCACACACTGTCTTAGTACCTCGTGTAAAAGTCACTAAAGCCAATGGATGCACATCCATGCATTTCACTAGACTGTGGTTTGAAAGAATCCTGTGCAAAAAGCATATTTTATGGCTCTGCAACACAAATATCCTTTAGTTTTAATGGAAGGTTTACTGGCCCAAAGTAAGGTGTTTTTATTAGTCCGTAGCCTAATACATTTTGTTAATGAGAATGCAATTCAGCTGTCTGTTAAATCTAAAAAATGTATCTTGAACTGTGGTAGGTAGCACTCTATAGGCAAAAAAGGATTCTGTAGCAACAGCAAGACATGCATTTTTTGCATGGCAATGCTATTTATTTTTATTTAAGATAATCAGCTGTTTGATAGAAAACTGGGGTGGCATCAGTCATTTGAAAGTACTTTGTTAAAGCCTTTTTTCTGAAAGGATCAGGCATAGTTTGGAAAGCCAAGAACTAAACCCTAACATCCCAGTTCTTCAAACACACATGTCAGCAAAAGTAGTTCCAGTGGATCAGGAGCACTGCTCCCTTCAGTTACATTATTGAAGAAGATAGACATGTTCAGGACCGGCCCTTGGCATTTAGTTTGTTCTTGCAATCCCAAGTATGAAAAATAATTTAATATGCGTTTTCGATTTTATTATGGAAATGAGATTGGACAGTCTTCATCTGGCACAAAAAGAGTGGCAAGATTCCGTGTTTCTCCTGATCTCTGCTCATGTAAGTATAGAAATTTGGAATCAAGCCATGCACACTATTGCCAGTTGTTTTAAGGCCACCACATTTACGCCTTTAAATGAAAACCTTTAAAAGAGTCATTATGATTACAGACAGCAACCTTGTTATTTAATGACATCCCAGTGTAGCCTCTGCAACTCAAAAAGTTTACAGGCAGTCTGAGAACTGAGAAGTTAAATGTATTTTAAAATGTGTACACTGTGGTGCTTCTGAATAATTCTTTGCTACTAGTCAGTGCCAGCTCAGAATTTCACACCCTTGAACAGATTGACTGGTTTGGCTTGTGTAATAGGTACTCTGCTATCCTGGACTACTTTGTGGGTGGGTGGAGATGGGTGCTTTTGGAAATGCCAATTGATAGCTAACCATAACAAGTCAGAGTTATGTGTGAGTTGAGAAGGTAGAAACGACTCTCTAAAGTAAAACAGATCTACTGAGATGACTAGGAGGAACCACGAAACTAGGAAGGATGCTTTGCGAATCAGACAAGACCTGGCTTTGAGGCCACTGAGAAGGTTTCTGGTGGGGCTTTTGGGGAGCAGCCATAGGGATGCGTGAGCTGGTTGGCCAGATCTGCAGGTGAAGCAGCCCTGCAGTGATGCCGTGTTGGGGGGTCCACTTATGGTAAGGGAATTGCTCTCCATGACAGTATTGAGTTGCCTGTCAACCTTTTGCTTTCTAAACAGGAAAGAAAAGTACATGGGAAGTCTAGGAAAGGGGGAATTTTAATTCAAAGACTCCATGTGACACTCCCCTCAAAATACTCATCCCCATGGTGTAAGCTACCAAGAAGACTACTGTCTTTGAATCAGTTATGCATGCTATAACTCATTGAATAAAACTTGATGGATTTTTGTCTTTCCATTTGGAAAGGAAACACAGACTGGTATCGTGTTATTTTAAGGACCAACTTAGTTGAGGTTTGGCCTTTTTTTTTGGCTTTCCAAAAAAGACATTAACCCAAAATGCGTTAATTTTTCATTAATTCTTACATTGGCAACACTGTTAGTGGTGTTCTCTGTTGTGAGAAACATCTTTGCCTTGGAGTTACTACAATATTTAGCAGCTGAAAGACTTAAAGACAAGCTTCACTGTTCGCTTAATGAGCTGACTTCTGTCAAAGTCACCTTAGCCCAACAGCTCTGCTCAAAAATGTCTGCAATCTTCCCAGGTCTGGGGAAGACAGCCTGTTTGAGATCCTGTAGGGCACTGCTGGCAGCACACAACACATTCCTGGGTTTACAGGCCCTACATGATATTTCAGGCAGCTCTTGTTTCTGTGGCTATGACCTGTTGCTGAGAGTCAAGCCGCTATGTAAACACGAAGGACTTCAAACTTGCAGTGTGCTGCTTTCCAGAGCAAGTGGTCATTTGTTCCAGTTTCCCATGACCACATTACTGCTTGGGTTTGCTGTTCAGAAAAATACATCAATTTGCAGCATTAATGCTAGGCAGGCAAGAGGGGTTGGAAATACAGGCTGCATTAGTACATATTATTGAATGTGTCAAGAGTATAATGTTACCTTATCCCTGGTTTCAGCACTTAAAAAAGCTCTCCTTATTAAAATAAAAAATGTTCAAACATTCAAACTTATATAGCCAAAATCCAGCTGAAGAAATACATTACTGAGCTATTAGCAAGAGGATCTAACTTTTAAACTCCATCCGCGATACCAATTTCCCCAGTGATGCCATTCAAAATCATCCATTTTTCATTGCATTTACAACTCTATCCAGAAAGAGAAAGGAAAAGCAGTATCAGAGAGTGACTTACATTACGCTGGGTTTTACTGCAGCTTGGCATTGTGAATGCATCTTTGGAATGCTTGAAAAGTACATAAGGAAAAAGTCAGTTTCTAATTTGCAGAAGAAAATATTCTGACATGGTGATAAGCGAGGTAACCCAAAAATGGTGGCTTAAAAAACATTCTGAGCGATTGCTGTTTCAGCTGTCCCAATCCACAAGCTGGTATTAAAACAGACTGCTAGTAAAAAACACTCACAGCCTTTTTCTACCTGAGAATATTAACTCTCACTCAGTGGCTGTTACACAGAATTAAAGCGGACATTTCCAGTTGTGTGCATTAGTACAGCTTTTGTTTGCAGAATCAGAGATTTGCATTTACTAGTGTGCAGCAATAAAATAGACACTGATTTGACATCTTTAATTCACATGTAAATACAAGGCAACTACTCTGAAGTTAGTGAGGTTTCTTCAGATTTATATCACCGTTGCTAAAAATAGAGTCTGATGGTCTATTTTTAGATAACCCAGAGCTATTATACATTGAAACCTTGCAACCGTGATACCTACTCTGGTGTCTTCATGAAAAAGCTCAGGCATGTTTGAAAATACATGATTAATTTTAATACAGTTTGGAAACCTTCTTTACATGCAAATATACCACAGCCTTCAGGAGTCTGACTACTGCTGTATCTAATTGCTGATGGATGAAGGTCCTTTCTCTCTGCAGAACCTTTAAGACAAGCCCTATTTATGCCATGGAAATTATTTTTTCAGACAACACTTGAAGAGTACCTAAATATTTAATATAGCTCATTTTTTAACTGATGGGAGATGTGTTGATTTTGCTGATTCTCTTTTGTCCCAGCTGCCTCAAAAGACGGCAAAATCGTTCCTCACCCAGAACGAGGAAAACCAGAAGTGTTAGCAACAAAGCTGATGGAAATATTTTTCCCTTTCAGTAGTCTGCCTTGCACAGCAAGGAGAAAGAAGCAAGTGATGCTAGGGGAAGGGAACGCCCCTATTCACGGGGGATCCCACCAGCGTGAACCCATCTGAGTGTACCCAGACAGAGCCAGTGGTCAGGGTGGCCAAGCTTCCCAGGCCTAGCAATTAAGAATAAAAAGCCTGTCTTTATCCAAACAGACCATCTATATTTTGGAAATTTCCACCACACTTCCTTCTGAAGTCCTACTTTTCTTAAAGTGCACAGCAGCATGATCAGCAATACTTATGCTGGGATAGCAGCGGTCGTAAAGCCAACCATGCTGAAGAACTACGGCAATCTATTATGTCAACATGAGTGATCCATGTCACTATCAATTTGTTTGCTCATTTTAATAGTGTGCTGTTTTTTAAAAAATTTTTTAATTTTTTTTTTTTTAAATCCTCCAAATTTTCCATTGTCTGTCGGAGATCAGCTGTTGTCAGTGAAAGTTTGACATGGATGACAGTGGCCGTGGGTGGCACAGCCAGTATTTGGTGTTACCTCGGTGTTACTTGTAATCTGAGAGGACTTGAGCTTTTAAGATGTTGGTGCCTTTCATTGGGGCTTTGGTCATACATTCCAGGAATAGCGGGGAAGCTCCAGTGTTGGTCCTAGAACTGGGGCGGGCAGTGGGGGAGAGAAGGAAAAGAGAGGGAAAATAAAAGAAAAAAAAAAAGAAATTGGAACCCAGTGAAATGTTATTAAATCAACAGCACTGCAAGCCCCAGTTTTTCGGAAATTGTGAATCAGATCCTGAAAAGTGAGATTGACTTCAGAATTTTAAAAAAAAAATGACCAAACAGATGAGAGAGAGAGAGAGAGAAACACTATCATGTGAAAGTCAAAGTCAGAAATGTCAGTGTTTGATTCCATCCATTCATGATTTTTTAATTTGTCTTCTGGTTTTTCACTTGTTAGGACTCATGATTTTTTCAATAGTTGTGAGAAACTGAGACTTAAAAATACTGGATCTAATTGCCTCAGAAAAAGAGTGAGGATTTTATGGAAACCACCAAGTATCCTGTGACTGGTGATAAAATTGCAAGCACTGGCAATACTGATTAGGATAGACTTATTATTATATTAAGTCAGTTAAAATAATTCAATAAATTAAGATTTTTGTTTTCTTTGTTTAGTGTTGTATATGATTGGAAGGAAAAATTTTTATGCTTAATGTGGTTCTCAGCAAAAGTTGTGGTTGGCAACTTCTTCTGTCATTCAAGCATTGAAGAGAGGGAAATAGCGAGTGTTAAAACACACCCTACCTTCTACAGGTGAAATGAAACAGGCATAAAAGGAATAATTCTATTACCTACAGCAGAATAAAATTAAACTATTCAGTGTGTGTGGTAACTGTTATGTAGTACCTATTAAAAATTGTAATTGTGAAGTGTTTTATGCAGATCCTTGTCTTTATGTCTTAAAGTAATTCCATTGAAATCACCTAAACTTTAATATGTTGAGGGAAGTCTTCAAAACCTGAAAGATTCAAGACCTCAAAGCTGGCCACCAAGCACGTGAGGCAAGGCAGGCTTCACAACACACATGCCAAGTCTGGGGTAAAAGGTGCTTTAGAAGACATAAGCTTACAATGTAGGATTTTCAAACAATATTTTCAGACATACATTTTTGTACTTCCTGCATCTTGAAAAGGGAAGTAAAGTGGGAGGAAAGGAAACAAAGGCAAGTCAAATGTACACTTTTTTTGAAATTTATGTAAATAAAATGATATCCCAACTTTACACTCTCCAGGTAGTAGTAGGTTTCCATGCTAAACTAGGATTCCCTCCTTACAATGCACATCTAGCTAAGGCACCTCCTAGCAAATGTGTGGGAAAAGTAAAAATGAAAATAATTCCTGTATTATTAAGATGATAACGAGCACTCTGAGAGTCCATCATACTTGTGCAAATTAATCAATAGGCATGAGAAGACAAGTTATCCCCTCTTTCAGTGGGCAAGGGGAGGTGAGATGGGATTCAAGGGGCTTTGCTTGCAGTCCACCCTTTTGAGGTATGGTGTGCTTGTGGCCACATCACTGTGCAGAAAAAGCCAGAAAAAGCTAGAAAAATTCTTCTCTGATTGCGCCTACCTGTTAATTCTTAGAAAACAAGTCTGCCTGCTGCCATGGCTCAGTTAATCTTCTGGGGCAAGCCCTGTGTGCCTTACAAAACTGGACCCTACCAGCGGGCCAGGTCCTGTCCACCCACCTTCTCTGTTCCTTTTCCACTCCATCACTTCACTCTTAGGGATACCCATTACCCCAAAAATCAAGCCATCCTAGTATGGTTAAGAAAGAGGCAAAGCACAGACACTGATCAAATACACACTCTCTACCCCATTATATTAGGGAGGACCAAGATGTTGATCTGCATATTGTCTTAATACAGCTTCCAAGAAGACTGAAAAGCGGAAAAGTTGATTACTTTTAGCTAATCTCTTCCTCCACATAGCAGTCATACTTCTGGCAGTTTAGGGGAGCTGTGCTCAGCACCCCAGCCGATGGACCCCAGCATGGTCTTGGTTTTGCCTTTGTGCTTACACTGATGATCCTCATTGGGTTGTCCCTGAATCTCCCAGCACAGCTTGTTTCTGAAGGAAACACTGGCAGAAGGAATAGCTATTAAGGAGACAGAGACGTGAGATGGTGAATAGAGAAAGCAGATGAAATAGTGAATGAATTGATTTTTGTTTGCTTGGATAGAAATGTACCCAAAATCTAGCTTGCTAGGGAGATCGCTTTCCTGGGTGATACCCTTCACCCATGGGTGGGAAGAAGGGAGAAGCAAGGGATGGCGGTTGTGGCCGTTCTGGACCAGGGGCCAAACATCTCATGGGGCCAAATGCTCCTGATGTCTTCTGGAGTCATGAGGCATGGGCTACATCTCTCCACCTTGGTCCTGGCACTGCTGCCAGGGCAGGAATCATAGAATGGTTTAGGTTGGAAAGGACCTAGAAGATCATCGAGTCCAAGCATAAACCTAGTATGGCCAAGACCATTGCTAAACCATGTCCTGCTTCAGACCCAGATCCTGGACCCAAAAAAAACCTTGTTGGCCTGCCGGAGTGGCTAAAGGCAGTTAACACCAAATACATCAAAGGATGTGGAAGACAATTCAGACTTCCAGCAGTTACTCTACTCATTTTAATAATTTTATGGTGTGTCATTATCACAGCATTGCCCTAAAGAAATGTAGCAGTTCTTGCTGTTTTTTACAGTCATGTCTCCTAAACCCTGCTAGTTTTCTAGACCCATATCACAACTGCAGCTAGCTACTGTGAAAAACAACACCTTCTTTTCCTCTTTTCCAGTGGTTTGGGATATGACAAAAAAAACCTAAAAACCAAAAACCCAGCAAAAAACATACTGCTAGTAACTGTGACCTACGACTGGAGCCGGTGCCAGAAGCTGAAACCATGATTTCTTTAAGTTATGAAATGCTTCACATAGCCTAATACCACAGCAGTGACCCTACTGGGTCTTTTCTGAACAACTTTTTTAAAAAAAAAAAAAAATAGGAGGGGGGAAAAAGGAGGGAAGAAAACCAAAGCTTTAAGCATCAAATTACTAAATAATAGAAATGGTATTTTCTGACTTAGATGTTTAAGAAAGGCTCATGAAAGAGATGAATATTAAGCCAAACATTTGTTTGGCTTTGCTGCAGCCGGCTGCAGGAATGTAAACTTTTTTTTCAATGACTTCAGCTCCTAATTTAAAAGCTAGGATTTTTAGCAGTGAGCAGGAGACTATATTTGGCCAAAAAATTCTGCTGGCTTTACTTAGTTACCCAGCACATTCAAAACAATACTCCTTTATCGAAAAACAATAGTCTGTTTTATTCACAGCACATGTAGAAGTTGGACCATCCACCAAATTCCACTTTCTTCTCTTGCAATATGTCTGTTGTTAGCTAATGAGCTGCGACAGTGCCTGTGCTTCATTTTCAGCAAATTAAGTTTATGCCTCACAGGAATTGTGGTCTGGCCGTGGCACTGCTCCTAGGTATGGGTGGGGTTTGTTTCTTCAACCAGCTCTTGGTTAGCCACATGGGTACGTGCTGTCGCACCACACAACAAAATCTTCTCTATAATAACTGGTTTAAGTAGCCATCCACCCCACAAAAGTGGATCCCATTTAATTTACTTTGTGTTTACAGCGCTCCCTTTCAAACTGTATTGTTGGCACAGATGGTTATTTATACAACTTTTATTTTAAACTATTTATTTAGAGTTGGGACTTCAGTAACACTCGCTGTCAGATTTATAGTGCATGTTTAAAACCAAGGTTCTAAAAATGTAATATTTCAAAAAGGAGGAAGCAGACAATGAACTTATACACTTGGGAGTCTATTCTGTCTCTGGATGTGACGGGAGTTGTGCACGCTGCTGACGGAGTCAGCTGCGTGGAGCAGAGTATATGCATCTATGTTTCTGTGATTGCGCTTGAGCAAAACCCGTCGAGATCACGTGCAATCTTCAGACTTAACGTGAAACCAACAGGCTGTTGAGGGAAGGTAGATTTTGAGTCTGGGATCACTGTGCTCCCGTGGCAAAGGCAGACCTGATGGAATACTCCATTGTCCATGGGTAGGCTCACATCTGATGTTGACCTTGGAGGGAAATGAACAAAATGAGGTGCAGAAAAAAAAGAGAAAATGGTTCTTTCTCAGCTGTGAAAAACAGGGTTAATAAAAAAAATGGCTTTCAAAAAAATCTTGTTTCTTCAAAACCAGCAGGAGAAAACAATCTTCCACTTTCCAGTAAGAGCTTTCAGGCTTGTTGTAGGGCGGGGGAAGCATTATTTGGTCAATAAATAAAAAAATTCCTCATAAAAACGGATATCATGAGTCAAGCATTTGCTCTTGATGCCCTGGTTCTCCATGCCTAGTGGAAGAACAAATGGCAATGTGTATGGGGCATAAAGAATACTTTATGTTTACAGGAACAAAGTTGTGTTTAATGAAGGCAAAACTTGGCCTAAAAATTTTGGTTCATCTTTTTTATAAACCTGTGTAACTTCTCTTGTCTTACCCCTGCAAAAGGACTATCTCAAAGCTTTGATTTAGAAAGCCGCTGATGTATATATCTCAGCGATCCCTGCAATAATTAAACAATGTGGAAAAATAATGCAGGAAAAATCCTTGTTAAAGATTTGTTTTTTCAGGCGTCTTGCAAGTTAGAACAACAACTGTAGAATCACTTGGCAAACTTGTACCCCTCCCTTTCTCTTGAGATTTCAAAATTAAAATGCCAATTTTTACAACGTCCCTGTGAAATAACAGGGAAACAGGTGAAATGACATAACTGCTCTTTACTCAGGAATTCAGTGAGGAAATCAACAGTCGATTTCAGCACTCTTGACTCCCCATACTGTGCTGTAACTTCTAGGGCTCTAGCCTTAAAAAAGCTTAACGCTTTTGACGATATTTACTACAAGCCGTTCTGCCTAAGTTGGATTATTTGTAGTGTGAGAACAGTTAAAAACTTGAGCAAAAGTTGGAAGGAGCCATTTCAACCTCTTTTCTGGTACTAAATGCAAAGAAATATTTAAATAAAATAATTAAAAGTGGTAGAAAATAAATATGTACATGCCAACATACATATGCATATGTGTATGTGCTTATGTATAAAAGAATGTCAGCCTTGAAACCTCACAATAATCCCCACTGTATAACTCCACTGTATTCTCCACATTCAAATAACTGTCCTTGATGTCTTATTTTTATGTAAAGCAATAGAAACGGGACACCAAAAAATACAGCTAGTCAAAGCTGTCCTTGCAAAGGGCTCAATATTTTAGGCTAGAAAGTAGAAATGGGGAGTGAGCTTGGAAATGCAGTGTGATCTTTATAGCATAGGCCATGGAGTGGGGTGGTCGCGCAGACGATGTCAGTGTTTCTGAACTGTGCAAAACGCTCTGTAACACACGAATACTGTTTTATCCAGACGGAGAGCACGCAGAGGGTCGAAGCAGGGGCCCCAGCGATCTGCTTGACCCTACGACCGGCAGCGTGGACGTGTGCGGACGTGGTCGTGACTTAACTACCCCGACTCATCCCGACAGCTCCATCTCTTTCTGGGTAGAGAGTGGGGGGAATTGGTGAATTCTGGTAACTCAGAATATAATTACATAATTACGAATGGCAGTACAGTTCTCTTATTGAAAAGTTAGTGAAGGGAAAACATCATGAAATAATTCATAATTCATAATAAGATTATAATACTAATGGTGGTAATATAATCAATTGATAAATGATCTATATAGGACTTTTCATTACTTGTTTTGTAGGTCTCTGCAGAGGAGGAAAGTAATATTATCCTAACCACATAATCAGATGCCTTTCAGGAGTTATTTACAGGATGTTCCTGTCTCAGAGCTAGAGCTTACCTCACTTGGACGTTACAAAATCATGCAGTTAATTTTTGATTCCACATGACTTTGAGAATACAAAACCTTTGCAGAAGTGCAAAACCCCATTGCCATTAGTTCATCATCATTTACGATGAGCCCTCCTCTTTCTGTGAAACCAACAAAGGTAAAACAGTTGCCAGACGTATTGCAGAGATGCGAAGGTGCAAGAACACAAAGATGATGGAAAGATGCAAAGAGTGTAATTTGGATGGTAGCATTTTTTTTTTTTCAGATTACCTTTATCTGTCTAATTATTAAAAGTACCTACTTTCCTATTAATTTTGTTGTGCTGCGTTGAGGCCATGCCTGTGACACTGTGCGAGCCATTTATGAAACATCGGTGGGGTGGAATCTGATTGCCAGAGCTGTGAGTGGAGTTTCAAGTGGTTGCAGAGAAGTGCAGATAGTCAACACTGAAAAAGTGTCATTGTCAGGCATTTTACCTCATTTAAAAGTGGTACAAGAAAGCCATTACGGCAATGAATCCCTCAGCCCTTACGACCATGAAGTGGGAGGGCACCACCAAGCAGGTTTGCAGGAAATTAATTGTGCACTGGCAGGCAATACATTATAAGAGGGGTGGTTTTTTCCTTTTTTTTTTTTCTTTTTTTTGTTTTTTTTTTTTTTTTTTTTAATAGGAACGATTCAAACGAAGGTGTTAGTGTAAACTGATTTGTAATAACAGTACAGAGATTTCTGCAAATGTGTATGTGTGTTTTGGTGTTGTTTTCAGTTATTTTGCACTCACTCTTCTTCAGGTGGTATAAACTGCATATGTGAAATGCAGTTGTGCCTGTAATACTCCCATATTCCTCATAATGGTTTCAGTGGTGACTATAGAGGGCTTTAAGCCCTGGGCTGTCCTACAGAAATGGGCTGGTGTTGGCTCGTGCTCAAAAATAATAGGAAGCTGAATTTGCCATTTTTGCTTGCATTGCCCTGTGTGATATAGTACACAATTTAGGACGCTGGCATCTAAAAATAGACCTGAGCTTTTTCCAAGAGAGTCAGAAAGTAGTACCCCTGTTAAAATACCTTTCTAGAGTATAAAGTAAAGATAAACATTCAAGTAGAGCTCTTTGTACATAAATGCTTTTTAGTACAGTCTAAGGGCTTGGGTTCTCAGAATGACAAAAAAACCCACCCCAAAACACCAAAACCAAACCAAAACAAAACCCAAAGAAATGAACAGTATAATTCTTGCTTCCAATTTTATTTTCGGAGAATTTTGTAAGCAAACTTTTTACTAAATTCAGGGTTTATTTAAAAGCCAGCAAAAACATGTTTTAAAAGATACCATGCTGCAATAAAAAATAAACAATTTCCATGTAGACTTTCAATTGTTAGATTATTTTATGTCAAAAGCTAGGAAATGAAATACTTCTAAATATAGTGCATTGGAATTTTCTTATCAGTTAATTTTTTAGAAGCTCTACACTTAAGAGCACCATAGTAACAGCTCTGCAAGCTGATTCTTCATTACAGTTATCCACTGAGAGCTTCACTGAAGACATTTCCTCTGGGATCAGAGAGACTAAAAATCAATTCTGATAATATTAGAACAAATCTAAAGAGCAAAAAGCCCTAGAAAGTATGTGATGAATAAATAGGGAGATCTTTATTCCCTGTGTAATCTTTTTCACCTCTTTTCTTCTATGTTGTGCTGTAAACAAATACTTTGGTACTGGAAATGTTAATGTCTTTTCATTCCTTCAAAAGGTTTTGTAAAACTGGGGCTGAAATAATTCACTCTGAATTATGCAAGAATGCAATATATTTAGTTTTTTTAAGTATTTAAGTTACTGGGCTAGTAGTGTTTACAAAGTAGACTGTAAGAGGGTTGAAGTAATGAAGATATTGATGACATCTTTGCCAGACATTTATGGTTTGAACGTGTCTGACTGGTGTACATTTTCCTTGTAGCCTCGAATCTGTATTGAGGGGTGAATCAGAATATCATTTACCTTATCCCCCAAGAAGCCCAAAGGTTATGACGATGAAGGCGGCATGCTAAGCAGAAGTCCAGCCATAGCTCCAGCCCCACGGTCTACCCAGAGGGGACTCATATTTTGCATGGCTGACGCAACCTCACTCTGCAGCCTCCTGCTCCAACACCAACAGTCTACCCAAGCATTTTGGTTTAACTTACTGAGTTCATTAAACCAGGCTTAGGTTGGCCTAATTATATGCTATCTACAATTAAGAAATGTATCATGTGCTGCAGACCGTCTTGGTGCTCCTGGAGGGGGTCCAGCAGAGGTGTCACGCTCCGTACTACCTTGTTGTCAGCTGCAGCTCTCCTTTTGCAGTACAAGCAGCAGCTGTGCTAGACAAAATAATCTGAATTCTCACATGTACTTTTCCTTTAGGAAACAGCTTACACCGAATAGCATTTCCAGTACTGGGCACTGTTACGCTTTAGTGTGGTCATGCTGGAAAAAACATAAAAATTAAATATTTGGTGAAAATAAAGCATTGATTTGCCATCTTTTGTGACTTTAAGATGCGGTCTTCTGTCCTGCCACATACACTTAGTCCAGAATGATGGCCAGAAAAGGCCTGCCAACCTTGAAGTTGTCTGAGGGATGCTCAGTAATGCGTCTCAGCCTGTGTGCGCATCCCATACCCAGGGCACAACATCAGTGGTGGTGTCAGCACATCTGATGGCAGATCTGCAGAAACAGGGAAAGGGATGGTTGTCACCTATCTCACTTTCTCCAGATCTTTCTGTTCTTCACTTTTTAACACTGTTTTGGCTGAAGGGAACATGAGATACGTACTTTTTGATGAAATCTGTTTAGTAAAGAGCTTGAAGCTGTGGCGACTGGAGCCAGGAGAAGCCCTACTGAGACGAGGCACCGCTGGCTTGGGATGCACAGATGGTGCGACTTCCCAGCTGTGGGCAGCCAGCTTGCTGAAATCCCGGTGCAATTGTTTCTGGAAGTACAATTGGCTTCAGAGGGAGAACAACTGAGTCCTTTGTATCCCTGCGTGTGAAATCCAAGTGCTCACTCCGGCCTCAGGCCATGGCTTGGCAGGATAGCTGGGGAGCTGTGAGGGCTGGCTCTGAGGCATCACAGAGCACAAAACCGCTCACGTTTGTCCAAAAATTGTTTACAGGTTAACTTTGCAAGCTGAAGTGTCACCTGCCAAAACACTCTACATTTCTGCCAAAGCAGATGTTATCTTTCCTGAAGCTTACCTAAATCTGGCATAAAGAAGCAACATTTCCAGTGTATAGCATGGCTTAAGAAACAGATATCAGCACAACCCCAGGGACATGAAGCACAGGGTATGGGTGTTTGAGACATGACTGTAAGGCTGGCTTTGTTGCTAGAGAAAATGGCACCATGCCTACCTATGCCCTCTGCCACACCTGCACGTACAAAACATTCCACTAATTCACAGACACGCTTTGTGACATAGTTGCTTGTGCAAGTGAAATAGCGATGTCAAAGACAATCTGGTCTTCAGTGTTGTGGTGAAGCCCTGTGTACCTTGTGGTTGCAGACTGAGGGAGGCTTGGGTTAGCTGTTGCAGACTGGGTTGCAGATGGGTTGGCTGTTTTTAGTAGCATGGTGCCTAAAGCCAAGGGTGCTGTACGTGTTTCAGGATGCTTGTGCTCGGGCAGTGCTCGGCCCCGTGCAAAGTCAACAGTCCTTGCTCTACGGAATCTGCGGTCAAGTGAAAGACTGATAAAAGAAAGAAGTAGGAGATGATTATAAAATCAGCCTGAAGTGCATTTTATCTAATTCACTGTTTTATCAATTAAAGAATAATGTTGAGATGATTATCCCCTTAAGGACTGCAGGCAATGTTGGCCTTTGTGGAGGGATTTAAGTAAAGGTGAGCATGTGTGTGGTATGTGTGCAAGGAGGATGGGAGAGGTGGAAAGAAGCAGTAGAAAGGTGATTTTGGGGGATAAGAAGGAAGAAAAAGTGAAGGGAGTTAGAAAAGGCAGATTGCTCTATTCTCTTCAAGGGGTGGAGAGATATTCTGAAAGATCAGAAAACCCTTAAAATAACTGCAAGAGTTTTAAAATGGGAATATACAAAAGTTAGAATCCAGGGAAAGACCTTAAAGAGAAGTTATGGATGCCACACACAATTTTACTTTAGCCCTGTTTTATGTTGGTTGGAGCAGTGAAGAGTAAGATTGGAATTTTAAAGCTTGTTCTAACTTAGTCTCCATATGACCTCCTATAAAGAAAGGTCTGTTAATACTTAACATTTCTGTACTGCACATGAAGTTATAAACTATACCTGGTGAGATACTGTCATAATTAAGCAAAAATCCCAATGCGTAACAGCAATTATGCCAGCAGTTCAAAACCAGAATGGCCTCTAAATAATGCAACAGTGATACTTGCCAATTATTAAATATGATTTTTCAGGATATCATTTTGATGTCCCTCTCATCTGGAGATCTCAGAACACTCAAGTTGTTTTAATAAGGAATGAATGAGGATTCAGACCATGATATAGTGCAGTAAATACTGTCAAACAATTATAGGAAATGAGGAAAAGAAATAGTAGCAACATATGGAATTGCCCAAAGTCACAGTTCTTTGCTCCTAATTCCATTTTTGGTCCTTGACACAAATAAAGGTGGTGTAATACCTCATGTCAACTCAGAGAGATGGTTAAGTAATGTTATTTTGAGACACATCTTCAGCACATACAACTAAGTACCCTGTGCAATTTTCCAGAATCGTACACAGGGAATTAGTAATTTCTGGGCAGCGAAAACTTACCAGGGGCAGGACGATGTCAGCACTTTCACCACAAAATCATCATTGTTCAACAGGCAGAGAAAATGTTTGAGTCATTTGAGTCCGAGGGAGTGGCAACCATACAAGATGGAAAAAAAAGGAAAATTTCCAGTCATTTTCTTGGTTAGAAACATTAGTGCCAAAGAAAAGGGAAATTTGCCACTTTGACAACTCATCCCACACTTTTAAAAGCCTTGAAAAGAAAAGCCAGCATTGGCTATCTTCATACTCCGAGCCTAAAGAATAGAAAACTGAGTGCAGCTCCATCATTACATGAAAATGAGGCAGTAGCGATTTATGGTCCATCCAACAACTTTTGGTGCAGGTGACCCTGTGGAGAAGTACAAGCAGGACAGGATCGAGTGAGGGCAGCACGTTTATCTTGGTTTTGGCTGGGATAGAGTTAATTTTCTTCTTAGCAACTGGTACAGTGCTGTGTTTTTTTGGATTTAGTATGAGAATAATGTTGATACCACACGGATGTTTTAGTTGCCGCTAAGTAGTGCTTACCCCAAGTCAAGGA